>NC_090830.1:49245577-49456631 GCF_028021215.1 Eschrichtius robustus
GGTGGACCATCTTCTGGGTTTCTCATGCATGTTTTCGATGTAGGCAGATGCCCTTGAACCTGGAGATTTGGGACCCATGGGATGGGTACCACGCAGTATTACTTTAAAGCGTCTGCGTTTGCTCACCCAACCTCACCAAACCTCTCAGCCCCAAGAGTGTCCACCCTTATGTCTCAATCAGCTGCGGGTCTAGATATGGTCAATCCAGGTGGCATCACAGCCCCTGAACGAATTTTGTAAGAATTTCTCTCTCTTTCACTGTCTTTGTTTCACGGGTTTTTGAAATTAATTGAGTTTTATAATGGGGTTTAGCTGCTTTTCACTGCTGTGTTTATGCAGCTTTACACCCACTTGACTCACTTACAGAGAGATATCAATACATAGGTGTTGAGATTCTTACTAGTCAGATATATTCTTGGGCGGTGAATATGGGGTGTTGAGTCCAGTTCCCTGAGCAAGGAGTAGGTCTTGTCTATTACGTATTGGGTTTATGGAACGGTATCTGAGCTAATTTGAAACCCTTGTTTTATGCATCACCCCACCTCACCTTTCCCGTTAGGCAGCCATAGTGTCTTTTCTAACCGTGTGACTCTGTTCTGTTTTGTAATTCAGTTCAAGGGTAGCGGTTTTTACATTCCCTCTATAAGTGATATCTTATGATAAGTGTCTTTTTCTGTGTGACTTATTTCACTTAGAATCGTCGTACCTAAATCCACTCATCATGCTGCTACTAGCCTTATGACGTTGATTTCATGGCTGAGTGATATTCCATTGTACATAAGGAGCACAACTTCTTTATCCATTTTTCTCTTTCCTGGGATATTTAAGGTGTAACGAAGTGGAGGTTCTTGTCAACAGAGCAGCCCTAAACATTGGGGTGCTTGTGTCTTGCTGATTTTTAGTTTTCCCAATTTATACGCCCATGAGTGGAAGTGCCCTATGCTCTCTAAGCTGAGTTTTGTAAATGTTTCAGGACACACCGTACACTTCTCCAGAGTGGCTGTTGGCAATTTACATCCCGCCCATCAGCGTAGCAAGGCTCCCGTTTCTCCGTGGCCTGTCCTGCATTTCTGGTTTTGACACTTTATTCAGCATGGCCCTTTTGACCGATGGGAAGCGAGACTTCTTTGTAGCGCTGATTTGCCTTTCCAGGTTGCTTGGTTGGCCAAAAAGGGCGTATGCGTTTTGTCCTGAATATATTCAGGAAAAAACGCATACGCCCTTTTTGGCCAAGGGCATCATTGTCGAGGTTTTGCCGCTTTTCCTGTGCTTTAAAGGCGATTCGAATCTGCCTGCTGAAATCTGTTTCCTGCAATTCTGCCTTGCTTTCAAATCCTCTTTGTTGCCTTCCCTCAATATATTTGTAGACGAGAGTTATCATTTATAAGTCTGCAGGTTTGTGAATTGCAGTGCCCCTGAGCTCCATTTTTCAACTCGCTCTCTTGGGAGCTGGCCGCAAAAGCGCAGGATTGCTTTAGGCACTATTCTGCTTCCGGGCGGCAGACTGAGCCTCTGGTTAATTCTTCTTCCTGATGGGAAAATAGAGTGACCTGTGCCTGTCCCAACACCTAGAGCTAGTCTCTCATTGGTTCCCCGTCTTCCCGTTCATCCTCCGTTCAAATTGCCACCTGTATGGAACAGGAGGTTAAAGGTGCTGATTCTCCAAGGAGGGAGATTGCTAGTAAAGCGGCTGGAATGGCGAACCCGAGCACAAGGAGATGAGAAATGAGGTGCGTTTTAGAAACCTTTCCCGATCACTCGGTGGACCATCTTCTGGGTTTCTCATGCATGTTTTCGATGTAGGCAGATGCCCTTGAACCTGGAGATTTGGGACCCATGGGATGGGTACCACGCAGTATTACTTTAAAGCGTCTGCGTTTGCTCACCCAACCTCACCAAACCTCTCAGCCCTAAGAGTGTCCACCCTTATGTCTCAATCAGCTGCGGGTCTAGACATGGTCAATCCAGGTGGCATCACAGCCCCTGAACGAATTTTGTAAGAATTTCTCTCTCTTTCACTGTCTTTGTTTCACGGGTTTTTAAAATTATTTGAGTTTTATAATGGGGTTTAGCTGCTTTTCACTGCTGTGTTTATGCAGCTTTACACCCACTTGACTCACTTACAGAGAGATATCAATACATAGGTTTTAAGATTCTTACTAGTCAGATATATTCTTGGGCGGTGAATAGGGGGTGTTGAGTCCAGTTCCCTGAGCAAGGAGTAGGTCTTGTCTATTACGTATTGGGTTTATGGAACGGTATCTGAGCTAATTTGAAACCCTTGTTTTAGGCATCACCCCACCTCACCTTTCCCGTTAGGCAGCCATAGTGTGTTTTCTAACCGTGTGACTCTGTTCTGTTTTGTAATTCAGTTCAAGGGTAGCGGTTTTTACATTCCCTCTATAAGTGATATCTTATGATAAGTGTCTTTTTCTGTGTGACTTATTTCACTTAGAATCGTCGTACCTAAATCCACTCATCATGCTGCTACTAGCCTTATGACGTTGATTTCATGGCTGAGTGATATTCCATTGTACGTAAGGAGCACAACTTCTTTATCCATTTTTCTCTTTCCTGGGATATTTAAGGTGTAACGAAGTGGAGGTTCTTGTCAACAGAGCAGCCCTAAACTTTGGGGTGCTTGTGTCTTGCTGATTTTTAGTTTTCCCAATTCATACGCCCATGAGTGGAAGTGCCCTATGCTCCCTAAGCTGAGTTTTGTAAATGTTTCAGGACACACCGTACACTTCTCCAGAGTGGCTGTTGGCAATTTACATCCCGCCCATCAGCGTAGCAAGGCTCCCGTTTCTCCGTGGCCTGTCCTGCATTTCTGGTTTTGACACTTTATTCAGCATGGCCCTTTTGACCGATGGGAAGCGAGACTTCTTTGTAGCGCTGATTTGCCTTTCCAGGTTGCTTGGTTGGCCAAAAAGGGCGTATGCGTTTTTTCCTGAATATATTCAGGAAAAAACGCATACGCCCTTTTTGGCCAAGGGCATCATTGTCGAGGTTTTGCCGCTTTTCCTGTGCTTTAAAGGCGATTCGAATCTGCCTCCTGAAATCTGTTTCCTGCAATTCTGCCTTGCTTTCAAATCCTCTTTGTTGCCTTCCCTCAATATATTTGTAGACGAGAGTTATCATTTATAAGTCTGCAGGTTTGTGAATTGCAGTGCCCCTGAGCTCCATTTTTCAACTCGCTCTCTTGGGAGCTGGCCGCAAAAGCGCAGGATTGCTTTAGGCCCTATTCTGCTTCCGGGCGGCAGACTGAGCCTGTGGTTATTTCTTCTTCCTGATGGGAAAATAGAGTGACCTGTGCCTGTCCCAACACCTAGAGCTAGTCTCTCATTGGTTCCCCGTCTTCCCGTTCATCCTCAGTTCAAATTGCCACCTGTATGGAACAGGAGGTTAAAGGTGCTGATTCTCCACGGAGGGAGATTGCTAGTAAAGCGGCTGGAATGGCGAACCCGAGCACAAGGAGATGAGAAATGAGGTGCGTTTTAGAAACCTTTCCCGATCACTCGGTGGACCATCTTCTGGGTTTCTCATGCATGTTTTCGATGTAGGAAGATGCCCTTGAACCTGGAGATTTGGGACCCATGGGATGGGTACCACGCAGTATTACTTTAAAGCGTCTGCGTTTGCTCACCCAACCTCACCAAACTCCTCAGCCCTAAGAGTGTCCACCCTTATGTCTCAATCAGCTGCGGGTCTAGACATGGTCAATCCAGGTGGCATCACAGCCCCTGAACGAATTTTGTAAGAATTTCTCTCTCTTTCACTGTCTTTGTTTCACGGGTTTTTAAAATTAATTGAGTTTTACAATGGGGTTTAGCTGCTTTTCACTGCTGTGTTTATGCAGCTTTACACCCACTTGACTCACTTACAGAGAGATATCAATACATAGGTTTTAAGATTCTTACTAGTCAGATATATTCTTGGGCGGTGAATAGGGGGTGTTGAGTCCAGTTCCCTGAGCAAGGAGTAGGTCTTGTCTATTACGTATTGGGTTTATGGAACGGTATCTGAGCTAATTTGAAACCCTTGTTTTAGGCATCACCCCACCTCACCTTTCCCGTTAGGCAGCCATAGTGTGTTTTCTAACCGTGTGACTCTGTTCTGTTTTGTAATTCAGTTCAAGGGTAGCGGTTTTTACATTCCCTCTATAAGTGATATCTTATGATAAGTGTCTTTTTCTGTGTGACTTATTTCACTTAGAATCGTCGTACCTAAATCCACTCATTATGCTGCTACTAGCCTTATGACGTTGATTTCATGGCTGAGTGATATTCCATTGTACGTAAGGAGCACAACTTCTTTATCCATTTTTCTCTTTCCTGGGATATTTAAGGTGTAACGAAGTGGAGGTTCTTGTCAACAGAGCAGCCCTAAACTTTGGGGTGCTTGTGTCTTGCTGATTTTTAGTTTTCCCAATTCATACGCCCATGAGTGGAAGTGCCCTATGCTCTCTAAGCTGAGTTTTGTAAATGTTTCAGGACACACCGTACACTTCTCCAGAGTGGCTGTTGGCAATTTACATCCCGCCCATCAGCGTAGCAAGGCTCCCGTTTCTCCGTGGCCTGTCCTGAATTTCTGGTTTTGACACTTTATTCAGCATGGCCCTTTTGACCGATGGGAAGCGAGACTTCTTTGTAGCGCTGATTTGCCTTTCCAGGTTGCTTGGTTGGCCAAAAAGGGCGTATGCGTTTTTTCCTGAATATATTCAGGAAAAAACGCATACGCCCTTTTTGGCCAAGGGCATCATTGTCGAGGTTTTGCCGCTTTTCCTGTGCTTTAAAGGCGATTCGAATCTGCCTCCTGAAATCTGTTTCCTGCAATTCTGCCTTGCTTTCAAATCCTCTTTGTTGCCTTCCCTCAATATATTTGTAGACGAGAGTTATCATTTATAAGTCTGCAGGTTTGTGAATTGCAGTGCCCCTGAGCTCCATTTTTCAACTCGCTCTCTTGGGAGCTGGCCACAAAAGCGCAGGATTGCTTTAGGCCCTATTCTGCTTCCGGGCGGCAGACTGAGCCTGTGGTTAAGTCTTCTTCCTGATGGGAAAATAGAGTGACCTGTGCCTGTCCCAACACCTAGAGCTAGTCTCTCATTGGTTCCCCGTCTTCCCGTTCATCCTCAGTTCAAATTGCCACCTGTATGGAACAGGAGGTTAAAGGTGCTGATTCTCCAAGGAGGGAGATTGCTAGTAAAGCGGCTGGAATGGCGAACCCGAGCACAAGGAGATGAGAAATGAGGTGCGTTTTAGAAACCTTTCCCGATCACTCGGTGGACCATCTTCTGGGTTTCTCATGCATGTTTTCGATGTAGGCAGATGCCCTTGAACCTGGAGATTTGGGACCCATGGGATGGGTACCACGCAGTATTACTTTAAAGCGTCTGCGTTTGCTCACCCAACCTCACCAAACCTCTCAGCCCCAAGAGTGTCCACCCTTATGTCTCAATCAGCTGCGGGTCTAGATATGGTCAATCCAGTTGGCATCACAGCCCCTGAACGAATTTTGTAAGAATTTCTCTCTCTTTCACTGTCTTTGTTTCACGGGTTTTTGAAATTAATTGAGTTTTATAATGGGGTTTAGCTGCTTTTCACTGCTGTGTTTATGCAGCTTTACACCCACTTGACTCACTTACAGAGAGATATCAATACATAGGTGTTGAGATTCTTACTAGTCAGATATATTCTTGGGCGGTGAATAGGGGGTGTTGAGTCCAGTTCCCTGAGCAAGGAGTAGGTCTTGTCTATTACGTATTGGGTTTATGGAACGGTATCTGAGCTAATTTGAAACCCTTGTTTTAGGCATCACCCCACCTCACCTTTCCCGTTAGGCAGCCATAGTGTCTTTTCTAACCGTGTGACTCTGTTCTGTTTTGTAATTCAGTTCAAGGGTAGCGGTTTTTACATTCCCTCTATAAGTGATATCTTATGATAAGTGTCTTTTTCTGTGTGACTTATTTCACTTAGAATCGTCGTACCTAAATCCACTCATCATGCTGCTACTAGCCTTATGACGTTGATTTCATGGCTGAGTGATATTCCATTGTACATAAGGAGCACAACTTCTTTATCCATTTTTCTCTTTCCTGGGATATTTAAGGTGTAACGAAGTGGAGGTTCTTGTCAACAGAGCAGCCCTAAACATTGGGGTGCTTGTGTCTTGCTGATTTTTACTTTTCCCAATTTATACGCCCATGAGTGGAAGTGCCCTATGCTCTCTAAGCTGAGTTTTGTAAATGTTTCAGGACACACCGTACACTTCTCCAGAGTGGCTGTTGGCAATTTACATCCCGCCCATCAGCGTAGCAAGGCTCCCGTTTCTCCGTGGCCTGTCCTGCATTTCTGGTTTTGACACTTTATTCAGCATGGCCCTTTTGACCGATGGGAAGCGAGACTTCTTTGTAGCGCTGATTTGCCTTTCCAGGTTGCTTGGTTGGCCAAAAAGGGCGTATGCGTTTTGTCCTGAATATATTCAGGAAAAAACGCATACGCCCTTTTTGGCCAAGGGCATCATTGTCGAGGTTTTGCCGCTTTTCCTGTGCTTTAAAGGCGATTCGAATCTGCCTGCTGAAATCTGTTTCCTGCAATTCTGCCTTGCTTTCAAATCCTCTTTGTTGCCTTCCCTCAATATATTTGTAGACGAGAGTTATCATTTATAAGTCTGCAGGTTTGTGAATTGCAGTGCCCCTGAGCTCCATTTTTCAACTCGCTCTCTTGGGAGCTGGCCGCAAAAGCGCAGGATTGCTTCAGGCCCTATTCTGGTTCCGGTCAGCAGACTGAGCCTGCGGTTAATTCTTCTTCCTGATGGGAAAATATAGTGACCTGTGCCTGTCCCAACACCTAGAGCTAGTCTCTCATTGGTTCCCCGTCTTCCCGTTCATCCTCAGTTCAAATTGCCACCTGTATGGAACAGGAGGTTAAAGGTGCTGATTCTCCAAGGAGGGAGATTGCTAGTAAAGCGGCTGGAATGGCGAACCCGAGCACAAGGAGATGAGAAATGAGGTGCGTTTTAGAAACCTTTCCTGATCACTCGGTGGACCATCTTCTGGGTTTCTCATGCATGTTTTCGATGTAGGCAGATGCCCTTGAACCTGGAGATTTGGGACCCATGGGATGGGTACCACACAGTATTACTTTAAAGCGTCTGCGTTTGCTCACCCAACCTCACCAAACCTCTCAGCCCTAAGAGTGTCCACCCTTATGTCTCAATCAGCTGCGGGTCTAGACATGGTCAATCCAGGTGGCATCACAGCCCCTGAACGAATTTTGTAAGAATTTCTCTCTCTTTCACTGTCTTTGTTTCACGGGTTTTTAAAATTATTTGAGTTTTATAATGGGGTTTAGCTGCTTTTCACTGCTGTGTTTATGCAGCTTTACACCCACTTGACCTACTTACAGAGAGATATCAATACATAGGTTTTAAGATTCTTACTAGTCAGATATATTCTTGGGCGGTGAATAGGGGGTGTTGAGTCCAGTTCCCTGAGCAAGGAGTAGGTCTTGTCTATTACGTATTGGGTTTATGGAACGGTATCTGAGCTAATTTGAAACCCTTGTTTTAGGCATCACCCCACCTCACCTTTCCCGTTAGGCAGCCATAGTGTGTTTTCTAACCGTGTGACTCTGTTCTGTTTTCTAATTCAGTTCAAGGGTAGCGGTTTTTACATTCCCTCTATAAGTGATATCTTATGATAAGTGTCTTTTTCTGTGTGACTTATTTCACTTAGAATCGTCGTACCTAAATCCACTCATCATGCTGCTACTAGCCTTATGACGTTGATTTCATGGCTGAGTGATATTCCATTGTACGTAAGGAGCACAACTTCTTTATCCATTTTTCTCTTTCCTGGGATATTTAAGGTGTAACGAAGTGGAGGTTCTTGTCAACAGAGCAGCCCTAAACTTTGGGGTGCTTGTGTCTTGCTGATTTTTAGTTTTCCCAATTCATACGCCCATGAGTGGAAGTGCCCTATGCTCTCTAAGCTGAGTTTTGTAAATGTTTCAGGACACACCGTACACTTCTCCAGAGTGGCTGTTGGCAATTTACATCCCGCCCATCAGCATAGCAAGGCTCCCGTTTCTCCGTGGCCTGTCCTGCATTTCTGGTTTTGACACTTTATTCAGCATGGCCCTTTTGACCGATGGGAAGCGAGACTTCTTTGTAGCGCTGATTTGCCTTTCCAGGTTGCTTGGTTGGCCAAAAAGGGCGTATGCGTTTTGTCCTGAATATATTCAGGAAAAAACGCATACGCCCTTTTTGGCCAAGGGCATCATTGTCGAGGTTTTGCCGCTTTTCCTGTGCTTTAAAGGCGATTCGAATCTGCCTCCTGAAATCTGTTTCCTGCAATTCTGCCTTGCTTTCAAATCCTCTTTGTTGCCTTCCCTCAATATATTTGTAGACGAGAGTTATCATTTATAAGTCTGCAGGTTTGTGAATTGCAGTGCCCCTGAGCTCCATTTTTCAACTCGCTCTCTTGGGAGCTGGCCGCAAAAGCACAGGATTGCTTTAGGCCCTATTCTGCTTCCGGGCGGCAGACTGAGCCTGTGGTTAAGTCTTCTTCCTGATGGGAAACTAGAGTGACCTGTGCCTGTCCCAACACCTAGAGCTAGTCTCTCATTGGTTCCCCGTCTTCCCGTTCATCCTCAGTTCAAATTGCCACCTGTATGGAACAGGAGGTTAAAGGTGCTGATTCTCCAAGGAGGGAGATTGCTAGTAAAGCGGCTGGAATGGCGAACCCGAGCACAAGGAGATGAGAAATGAGGTGCGTTTTAGAAACCTTTCCCGATCACTCGGTGGACCATCTTCTGGGTTTCTCATGCATGTTTTCGATGTAGGAAGATGCCCTTGAACCTGGAGATTTGGGACCCATGGGATGGGTACCACGCAGTATTACTTTAAAGCGTCTGCGTTTGCTCACCCAACCTCACCAAACCTCTCAGCCCTAAGAGTGTCCACCCTTATGTCTCAATCAGCTGCGGGTCTAGACATGGTCAATCCAGGTGGCATCACAGCCCCTGAACGAATTTTGTAAGAATTTCTCTCTCTTTCACTGTCTTTGTTTCACGGGTTTTTAAAATTATTTGAGTTTTATAATGGGGTTTAGCTGCTTTTCACTGCTGTGTTTATGCAGCTTTACACCCACTTGACTCACTTACAGAGAGATATCAATACATAGGTTTTAAGATTCTTACTAGTCAGATATATTCTTGGGCGGTGAATAGGGGGTGTTGAGTCCAGTTCCCTGAGCAAGGAGTAGGTCTTGTCTATTACGTATTGGGTTTATGGAACGGTATCTGAGCTAATTTGAAACCCTTGTTTTAGGCATCACCCCACCTCACCTTTCCCGTTAGGCAGCCATAGTGTGTTTTCTAACCGTGTGACTCTGTTCTGTTTTGTAATTCAGTTCAAGGGTAGCGGTTTTTACATTCCCTCTATAAGTGATATCTTATGATAAGTGTCTTTTTCTGTGTGACTTATTTCACTTAGAATCGTCGTACCTAAATCCACTCATCATGCTGCTACTAGCCTTATGACGTTGATTTCATGGCTGAGTGATATTCCATTGTACGTAAGGAGCACAACTTCTTTATCCATTTTTCTCTTTCCTGGGATATTTAAGGTGTAACGAAGTGGAGGTTCTTGTCAACAGAGCAGCCCTAAACTTTGGGGTGCTTGTGTCTTGCTGATTTTTAGTTTTCCCAATTCATACGCCCATGAGTGGAAGTGCCCTATGCTCTCTAAGCTGAGTTTTGTAAATGTTTCAGGACACACCGTACACTTCTCCAGAGTGGCTGTTGGCAATTTACATCCCGCCCATCAGCGTAGCAAGGCTCCCGTTTCTCCGTGGCCTGTCCTGCATTTCTGGTTTTGACACTTTATTCAGCATGGCCCTTTTGACCGATGGGAAGCGAGACTTCTTTGTAGCGCTGATTTGCCTTTCCAGGTTGCTTGGTTGGCCAAAAAGGGCGTATGCGTTTTTTCCTGAATATATTCAGGAAAAAACGCATACGCCCTTTTTGGCCAAGGGCATCATTGTCGAGGTTTTGCCGCTTTTCCTGTGCTTTAAAGGCGATTCGAATCTGCCTCCTGAAATCTGTTTCCTGCAATTCTGCCTTGCTTTCAAATCCTCTTTGTTGCCTTCCCTCAATATATTTGTAGACGAGAGTTATCATTTATAGGTCTGCAGGTTTGTGAATTGCAGTGCCCCTGAGCTCCATTTTTCAACCCGCTCTCTTGGGAGCTGGCCGCAAAAGCGCAGGATTGCTTTAGGCCCTATTCTGCTTCCGGGCGGCAGACTGAGCCTGTGGTTAAGTCTTCTTCCTGATGGGAAAATAGAGTGACCTGTGCCTGTCCCAACACCTAGAGCTAGTCTCTCATTGGTTCCCCGTCTTCCCGTTCATCCTCAGTTCAAATTGCCACCTGTATGGAACAGGAGGTTAAAGGTGCTGATTCTCCAAGGAGGGAGATTGCTAGTAAAGCGGCTGGAATGGCGAACCCGAGCACAAGGAGATGAGAAATGAGGTGCGTTTTAGAAACCTTTCCCGATCACTCGGTGGACCATCTTCTGGGTTTCTCATGCATGTTTTCGATGTAGGCAGATGCCCTTGAACCTGGAGATTTGGGACCCATGGGATGGGTACCACGCAGTATTACTTTAAAGCGTCTGCGTTTGCTCATCCAACCTCACCAAACATCTCAGCCCTAAGAGTGTCCACCCTTATGTCTCAATCAGCTGCGGGTCTAGACATGGTCAATCCAGGTGGCATCACAGCCCCTGAACGAATTTTGTAAGAATTTCTCTCTCTTTCACTGTCTTTGTTTCACGGGTTTTTAAAATTAATTGAGTTTTATAATGGGGTTTAGCTGCTTTTCACTGCTGTGTTTATGCAGCTTTACACCCACTTGACTCACTTACAGAGAGATATCAATACATAGGTTTTAAAATTCTTACTAGTCAGATATATTCTTGGGCGGTGAATAGGGGGTGTTGAGTCCAGTTCCCTGAGCAAGGAGTAGGTCTTGTCTATTACGTATTGGGTTTATGGAACGGTATCTGAGCTAATTTGAAACCCTTGTTTTAGGCATCACCCCACCTCACCTTTCCCGTTAGGCAGCCATAGTGTGTTTTCTAACCGTGTGACTCTGTTCTGTTTTGTAATTCAGTTCAAGGGTAGCGGTTTTTACATTCCCTCTATAAGTGATATCTTATGATAAGTGTCTTTTTCTGTGTGACTTATTTCACTTAGAATCGTCGTACCTAAATCCACTCATCATGCTGCTACTAGCCTTATGACGTTGATTTCATGGCTGAGTGATATTCCATTGTACGTAAGGAGCACAACTTCTTTATCCATTTTTCTCTTTCCTGGGATATTTAAGGTGTAACGAAGTGGAGGTTCTTGTCAACAGAGCAGCCCTAAACTTTGGGGTGCTTGTGTCTTGCTGATTTTTAGTTTTCCCAATTCATACGCCCATGAGTGGAAGTGCCCTATGCTCTCTAAGCTGAGTTTTGTAAATGTTTCAGGACACACCGTACACTTCTCCAGAGTGGCTGTTGGCAATTTACATCCCGCCCATCAGCGTAGCAAGGCTCCCGTTTCTCCGTGGCCTGTCCTGCATTTCTGGTTTTGACACTTTATTCAGCATGGCCCTTTTGACCGATGGGAAGCGAGACTTCTTTGTAGCGCTGATTTGCCTTTCCAGGTTGCTTGGTTGGCCAAAAAGGGCGGATGCGTTTTTTCCTGAATATATTCAGGAAAAAACGCATACGCCCTTTTTGGCCAAGGGCATCATTGTCGAGGTTTTGCCGCTTTTCCTGTGCTTTAAAGGCGATTCGAATCTGCCTGCTGAAATCTGTTTCCTGCAATTCTGCCTTGCTTTCAAATCCTCTTTGTTGCCTTCCCTCAATATATTTGTAGACGAGAGTTATCATTTATAAGTCTGCAGGTTTGTGAATTGCAGTGCCCCTGAGCTCCATTTTTCAACTCGCTCTCTTGGGAGCTGGCCGCAAAAGCGCAGGATTGCTTTAGGCCCTATTCTGCTTCCGGGCGGCAGACTGAGCCTGTGGTTAAGTCTTCTTCCTGATGGGAAAATAGAGTGACCTGTGCCTGTCCCAACACCTAGAGCTAGTCTCTCATTGGTTCCCCGTCTTCCCGTTCATCCTCAGTTCAAATTGCCACCTGTATGGAACAGGAGGTTAAAGGTGCTGATTCTCCAAGGAGGGAGATTGCTAGTAAAGCGGCTGGAATGGCGAACCCGAGCACAAGGAGATGAGAAATGAGGTGCGTTTTAGAAACCTTTCCCGATCACTCGGTGGACCATCTTCTGGGTTTCTCATGCATGTTTTCGATGTAGGCAGATGCCCTTGAACCTGGAGATTTGGGACCCATGGGATGGGTACCACGCAGTATTACTTTAAAGCGTCTGCGTTTGCTCATCCAACCTCACCAAACCTCTCAGCCCTAAGAGTGTCCACCCTTATGTCTCAATCAGCTGCGGGTCTAGACATGGTCAATCCAGGTGGCATCACAGCCCCTGAACGAATTTTGTAAGAATTTCTCTCTCTTTCACTGTCTTTGTTTCACGGGTTTTTAAAATTATTTGAGTTTTATAATGGGGTTTAGCTGCTTTTCACTGCTGTGTTTATGCAGCTTTACACCCACTTGACTCACTTACAGAGAGATATCAATACATAGGTTTTAAAATTCTTACTAGTCAGATATATTCTTGGGCGGTGAATAGGGGGTGTTGAGTCCAGTTCCCTGAGCAAGGAGTAGGTCTTGTCTATTACGTATTTGGTTTATGGAACGGTATCTGAGCTAATTTGAAACCCTTGTTTTAGGCATCACCCCACCTCACCTTTCCCGTTAGGCAGCCATAGTGTGTTTTCTAACCGTGTGACTCTGTTCTGTTTTGTAATTCAGTTCAAGGGTAGCGGTTTTTACATTCCCTCTATAAGTGATATCTTATGATAAGTGTCTTTTTCTGTGTGACTTATTTCACTTAGAATCGTCGTACCTAAATCCACTCATCATGCTGCTACTAGCCTTATGACGTTGATTTCATGGCTGAGTGATATTCCATTGTACGTAAGGAGCACAACTTCTTTATCCATTTTTCTCTTTCCTGGGATATTTAAGGTGTAACGAAGTGGAGGTTCTTGTCAACAGAGCAGCCCTAAACTTTGGGGTGCTTGTGTCTTGCTGATTTTTAGTTTTCCCAATTCATACGCCCATGAGTGGAAGTGCCCTATGCTCTCTAAGCTGAGTTTTGTAAATGTTTCAGGACACACCGTACACTTCTCCAGAGTGGCTGTTGGCAATTTACATCCCGCCCATCAGCGTAGCAAGGCTCCCGTTTCTCCGTGGCCTGTCCTGCATTTCTGGTTTTGACACTTTATTCAGCATGGCCCTTTTGACCGATGGGAAGCGAGACTTCTTTGTAGCGCTGATTTGCCTTTCCAGGTTGCTTGGTTGGCCAAAAAGGGCGGATGCGTTTTTTCCTGAATATATTCAGGAAAAAACGCATACGCCCTTTTTGGCCAAGGGCATCATTGTCGAGGTTTTGCCGCTTTTCCTGTGCTTTAAAGGCGATTCGAATCTGCCTCCTGAAATCTGTTTCCTGCAATTCTGCCTTGCTTTCAAATCCTCTTTGTTGCCTTCCCTCAATATATTTGTAGACGAGAGTTATCATTTATAAGTCTGCAGGTTTGTGAATTGCAGTGCCCCTGAGCTCCATTTTTCAACTCGCTCTCTTGGGAGCTGGCCGCAAAAGCGCAGGATTGCTTTAGGCCCTATTCTGCTTCCGGGCGGCAGACTGAGCCTCTGGTTAATTCTTCTTCCTGATGGGAAAATAGAGTGACCTGTGCCTGTCCCAACACCTAGAGCTAGTCTCTCATTGGTTCCCCGTCTTCCCGTTCATCCTCAGTTCAAATTGCCACCTGTATGGAACAGGAGGTTAAAGGTGCTGATTCTCCAAGGAGGGAGATTGCTAGTAAAGCGGCTGGAATGGCGAACCCGAGCACAAGGAGATGAGAAATGAGGTGCGTTTTAGAAACCTTTCCCGATCACTCGGTGGACCATCTTCTGGGTTTCTCATGCATGTTTTCGATGTAGGCAGATGCCCTTGAACCTGGAGATTTGGGACCCATGGGATGGGTACCATGCAGTATTACTTTAAAGCGTCTGCGTTTGCTCACCCAACCTCACCAAACCTCTCAGCCCTAAGAGTGTCCACCCTTATGTCTCAATCAGCTGCGGGTCTAGACATGGTCAATCCAGGTGGCATCACAGCCCCTGAACGAATTTTGTAAGAATTTCTCTCTCTTTCACTGTCTTTGTTTCACGGGTTTTTAAAATTAATTGAGTTTTATAATGGGGTTTAGCTGCTTTTCACTGCTGTGTTTATGCAGCTTTACACCCACTTGACTCACTTACAGAGAGGTATCAATACATAGGTTTTAAGATTCTTACTAGTCAGATATATTCTTGGGCGGTGAATAGAGGGTGTTGAGTCCAGTTCCCTGAGCAAGGAGTAGGTCTTGTCTATTACGTATTGGGTTTATGGAACGGTATCTGAGCTAATTTGAAACCCTTGTTTTATGCATCACCCCACCTCACCTTTCCCGTTAGGCAGCCATAGTGTGTTTTCTAACCGTGTGACTCTGTTCTGTTTTGTAATTCAGTTCAAGGGTAGCGGTTTTTACATTCCCTCTATAAGTGATATCTTATGATAAGTGTCTTTTTCTGCGTGACTTATTTGACTTAGAATCGTCGTACCTAAATCCACTCATCATGCTGCTACTAGCCTTATGACGTTGATTTCATGGCTGAGTGATATTCCATTGTACATAAGGAGCACAACTTCTTTATCCATTTTTCTCTTTCCTGGGATATTTAAGGTGTAACGAAGTGGAGGTTCTTGTCAACAGAGCAGCCCTAAACTTTGGGGTGCTTGTGTCTTGCTGATTTTTAGTTTTCCCAATTTATACGCCCATGAGTGGAAGTGCCCTATGCTCTCTAAGCTGAGTTTTGTAAATGTTTCAGGACACACCGTACACTTCTCCAGAGTGGCTGTTGGCAATTTACATCCCGCCCATCAGCGTAGCAAGGCTCCCGTTTCTCCGTGGCCTGTCCTGCATTTCTGGTTTTGACACTTTATTCAGCATGGCCCTTTTGACCGATGGGAAGCGAGACTTCTTTGTAGCGCTGATTTGCCTTTCCAGGTTGCTTGGTTGGCCAAAAAGGGCGTATGCGTTTTGTCCTGAATATATTCAGGAAAAAACGCATACGCCCTTTTTGGCCAAGGGCATCATTGTCGAGGTTTTGCCGCTTTTCCTGTGCTTTAAAGGCGATTCGAATCTGCCTGCTGAAATCTGTTTCCTGCAATTCTGCCTTGCTTTCAAATCCTCTTTGTTGCCTTCCCTCAATATATTTGTAGACGAGAGTTATCATTTATAAGTCTGCAGGTTTGTGAATTGCAGTGCCCCTGAGCTCCATTTTTCAACTCGCTCTCTTGGGAGCTGGCCGCAAAAGCGCAGGATTGCTTTAGGCCCTATTCTGCTTCCGGGCGGCAGACTGAGCCTGTGGTTAAGTCTTCTTCCTGATGGGAAACTAGAGTGACCTGTGCCTGTCCCAACACCTAGAGCTAGTCTCTCATTGGTTCCCCGTCTTCCCGTTCATCCTCAGTTCAAATTGCCACCTGTATGGAACAGGAGGTTAAAGGTGCTGATTCTCCAAGGAGGGAGATTGCTAGTAAAGCGGCTGGAATGGCGAACCCGAGCACAAGGAGATGAGAAATGAGGTGTGTTTTAGAAACCTTTCCCGATCACTCGGTGGACCATCTTCTGGGTTTCTCATGCATGTTTTCGATGTAGGAAGATGCCCTTGAACCTGGAGATTTGGGACCCATGGGATGGGTACCACGCAGTATTACTTTAAAGCGTCTGCGTTTGCTCACCCAACCTCACCAAACCTCTCAGCCCTAAGAGTGTCCACCCTTATGTCTCAATCAGCTGCGGGTCTAGACATGGTCAATCCAGGTGGCATCACAGCCCCTGAACGAATTTTGTAAGAATTTCTCTCTCTTTCACTGTCTTTGTTTCACGGGTTTTTAAAATTATTTGAGTTTTATAATGGGGTTTAGCTGCTTTTCACTGCTGTGTTTATGCAGGTTTACACCCACTTGACTCACTTACAGAGAGATATCAATACATAGGTTTTAAGATTCTTACTAGTCAGATATATTCTTGGGCGGTGAATAGGGGGTGTTGAGTCCAGTTCCCTGAGCAAGGAGTAGGTCTTGTCTATTACGTATTGGGTTTATGGAACGGTATCTGAGCTAATTTGAAACCCTTGTTTTAGGCATCACCCCACCTCACCTTTCCCGTTAGGCAGCCATAGTGTCTTTTCTAACCGTGTGACCCTGTTCTGTTTTGTAATTCAGTTCAAGGGTAGCGGTTTTTACATTCCCTCTATAAGTGATATCTTATGATAAGTGTCTTTTTCTGCGTGACTTATTTGACTTAGAATCGTCGTACCTAAATCCACTCATCATGCTGCTACTAGCCTTATGACGTTGATTTCATGGCTGAGTGATATTCCATTGTACGTAAGGAGCACAACTTCTTTATCCATTTTTCTCTTTCCTGGGATATTTAAGGTGTAACGAAGTGGAGGTTCTTGTCAACAGAGCAGCCCTAAACTTTGGGGTGCTTGTGTCTTGCTGATTTTTAGTTTTCCCAATTCATACGCCCATGAGTGGAAGTGCCCTATGCTCTCTAAGCTGAGTTTTGTAAATGTTTCAGGACACACCGTACACTTCTCCAGAGTGGCTGTTGGCAATTTACATCCCGCCCATCAGCGTAGCAAGGCTCCCGTTTCTCCGTGGCCTGTCCTGCATTTCTGGTTTTGACACTTTATTCAGCATGGCCCTTTTGACCGATGGGAAGCGAGACTTCTTTGTAGCGCTGATTTGCCTTTCCAGGTTGCTTGGTTGGCCAAAAAGGGCGTATGCGTTTTTTCCTGAATATATTCAGGAAAAAACGCATACGCCCTTTTTGGCCAAGGGCATCATTGTCGAGGTTTTGCCGCTTTTCCTGTGCTTTAAAGGCGATTCGAATCTGCCTGCTGAAATCTGTTTCCTGCAATTCTGCCTTGCTTTCAAATCCTCTTTGTTGCCTTCCCTCAATATATTTGTAGACGAGAGTTATCATTTATAAGTCTGCAGGTTTGTGAATTGCAGTGCCCCTGAGCTCCATTTTTCAACTCGCTCTCTTGGGAGCTGGCCGCAAAAGCGCAGGATTGCTTTAGGCACTATTCTGCTTCCGGGCGGCAGACTGAGCCTCTGGTTAATTCTTCTTCCTGATGGGAAAATAGAGTGACCTGTGCCTGTCCCAACACCTAGAGCTAGTCTCTCATTGGTTCCCCGTCTTCCCGTTCATCCTCCGTTCAAATTGCCACCTGTATGGAACAGGAGGTTAAAGGTGCTGATTCTCCAAGGAGGGAGATTGCTAGTAAAGCGGCTGGAATGGCGAACCCGAGCACAAGGAGATGAGAAATGAGGTGCGTTTTAGAAACCTTTCCCGATCACTCGGTGGACCATCTTCTGGGTTTCTCATGCATGTTTTCGATGTAGGCAGATGCCCTTGAACCTGGAGATTTGGGACCCATGGGATGGGTACCACGCAGTATTACTTTAAAGCGTCTGCGTTTGCTCACCCAACCTCACCAAACCTCTCAGCCCTAAGAGTGTCCACCCTTATGTCTCAATCAGCTGCGGGTCTAGACATGGTCAATCCAGGTGGCATCACAGCCCCTGAACGAATTTTGTAAGAATTTCTCTCTCTTTCACTGTCTTTGTTTCACGGGTTTTTAAAATTATTTGTGTTTTATAATGGGGTTTACCTGCTTTTCACTGCTGTGTTTATGCAGCTTTACACCCACTTGACTCACTTACAGAGAGATATCAATACATAGGTTTTAAAATTCTTACTAGTCAGATATATTCTTGGGCGGTGAATAGGGGGTGTTGAGTCCAGTTCCCTGAGCAAGGAGTAGGTCTTGTCTATTACGTATTCGGTTTATGGAACGGTATCTGAGCTAATTTGAAACCCTTGTTTTAGGCATCACCCCACCTCACCTTTCCCGTTAGGCAGCCATAGTGTGTTTTCTAACCGTGTGACTCTGTTCTGTTTTGTAATTCAGTTCAAGGGTAGCGGTTTTTACATTCCCTCTATAAGTGATATCTTATGATAAGTGTCTTTTTCTGTGTGACTTATTTCACTTAGAATCGTCGTACCTAAATGCACTCATCATGCTGCTACTAGCCTTATGACGTTGATTTCATGGCTGAGTGATATTCCATTGTACGTAAGGAGCACAACTTCTTTATCCATTTTTCTCTTTCCTGGGATATTTAAGGTGTAACGAAGTGGAGGTTCTTGTCAACAGAGCAGCCCTAAAATTTGGGGTTCTTGTGTCTTGCTGATTTTTAGTTTTCCCAATTCATACGCCCATGAGTGGAAGTGCCCTATGCTCTCTAAGCTGAGTTTTGTAAATGTTTCAGGACACACCGTACACTTCTCCAGAGTGGCTGTTGGCAATTTACATCCCACCCATCAGCGTAGCAAGGCTCCCGTTTCTCCGTGGCCTGTCCTGCATTTCTGGTTTTGACACTTTATTCAGCATGGCCCTTTTGACCGATGGGAAGCGAGACTTCTTTGTAGCGCTGATTTGCCTTTCCAGGTTGCTTGGTTGGCCAAAAAGGGCGTATGCGTTTTTTCCTGAATATATTCAGGAAAAAACGCATACGCCCTTTTTGGCCAAGGGCATCATTGTCGAGGTTTTGCCGCTTTTCCTGTGCTTTAAAGGCGATTCGAATCTGCCTCCTGAAATCTGTTTCCTGCAATTCTGCCTTGCTTTCAAATCCTCTTTGTTGCCTTCCCTCAATATATTTGTAGACGAGAGTTATCATTTATAAGTCTGCAGGTTTGTGAATTGCAGTGCCCCTGAGCTCCATTTTTCAACTCGCTCTCTTGGGAGCTGGCCGCAAAAGCGCAGGATTGCTTTAGGCCCTATTCTGCTTCCGGGCAGCAGACTGAGCCTGTGGTTAATTCTTCTTCCTGATGGGAAAATAGAGTGACCTGTGCCTGTCCCAACACCTAGAGCTAGTCTCTCATTGGTTCCCCGTCTTCCCGTTCATCCTCAGTTCAAATTGCAACCTGTATGGAACAGGAGGTTAAAGGTGCTGATTCTCCAAGGAGGGAGATTGCTAGTAAAGCGGCTGGAATGGCGAACCCGAGCACAAGGAGATGAGAAATGAGGTGCGTTTTAGAAACCTTTCCCGATCACTCGGTGGACCATCTTCTGGGTTTCTCATGCATGTTTTCGATGTAGGCAGATGCCCTTGAACCTGGAGATTTGGGACCCATGGGATGGGTACCACGCAGTATTACTTTAAAGCGTCTGCGTTTGCTCACCCAACCTCACCAAACCTCTCAGCCCCAAGAGTGTCCACCCTTATGTCTCAATCAGCTGCGGGTCTAGATATGGTCAATCCAGGTGGCATCACAGCCCCTGAACGAATTTTGTAAGAAATTCTCTCTCTTTCACTGTCTTTGTTTCACGGGTTTTTGAAATTAATTGAGTTTTATAATGGGGTTTAGCTGCTTTTCACTGCTGTGTTTATGCAGCTTTACACCCACTTGACTCACTTACAGAGAGATATCAATACATAGGTGTTGAGATTCTTACTAGTCAGATATATTCTTGGGCGGTGAATAGGGGGTGTTGAGTCCAGTTCCCTGAGCAAGGAGTAGGTCTTGTCTATTACGTATTGGGTTTATGGAACGGTATCTGAGCTAATTTGAAACCCTTGTTTTATGCATCACCCCACCTCACCTTTCCCGTTAGGCAGCCATAGTGTCTTTTCTAACCGTGTGACTCTGTTCTGTTTTGTAATTCAGTTCAAGGGTAGCGGTTTTTACATTCCCTCTATAAGTGATATCTTATGATAAGTGTCTTTTTCTGTGTGACTTATTTCACTTAGAATCGTCGTACCTAAATCCACTCATCATGCTGCTACTAGCCTTATGACGTTGATTTCATGGCTGAGTGATATTCCATTGTACATAAGGAGCACAACTTCTTTATCCATTTTTCTCTTTCCTGGGATATTTAAGGTGTAACGAAGTGGAGGTTCTTGTCAACAGAGCAGCCCTAAACATTGGGGTGCTTGTGTCTTGCTGATTTTTAGTTTTCCCAATTTATACGCCCATGAGTGGAAGTGCCCTATGCTCTCTAAGCTGAGTTTTGTAAATGTTTCAGGACACACCGTACACTTCTCCAGAGTGGCTGTTGGCAATTTACATCCCGCCCATCAGCGTAGCAAGGCTCCCGTTTCTCCGTGGCCTGTCCTGCATTTCTGGTTTTGACACTTTATTCAGCATGGCCCTTTTGACCGATGGGAAGCGAGACTTCTTTGTAGCGCTGATTTGCCTTTCCAGGTTGCTTGGTTGGCCAAAAAGGGCGTATGCGTTTTGTCCTGAATATATTCAGGAAAAAACGCATACGCCCTTTTTGGCCAAGGGCATCATTGTCGAGGTTTTGCCGCTTTTCCTGTGCTTTAAAGGCGATTCGAATCTGCCTGCTGAAATCTGTTTCCTGCAATTCTGCCTTGCTTTCAAATCCTCTTTGTTGCCTTCCCTCAATATATTTGTAGACGAGAGTTATCATTTATAAGTCTGCAGGTTTGTGAATTGCAGTGCCCCTGAGCTCCATTTTTCAACTCGCTCTCTTGGGAGCTGGCCGCAAAAGCGCAGGATTGCTTTAGGCACTATTCTGCTTCCGGGCGGCAGACTGAGCCTCTGGTTAATTCTTCTTCCTGATGGGAAAATAGAGTGACCTGTGCCTGTCCCAACACCTAGAGCTAGTCTCTCATTGTTTCCCCGTCTTCCCGTTCATCCTCCGTTCAAATTGCCACCTGTATGGAACAGGAGGTTAAAGGTGCTGATTCTCCAAGGAGGGAGATTGCTAGTAAAGCGGCTGGAATGGCGAACCCGAGCACAAGGAGATGAGAAATGAGGTGCGTTTTAGAAACCTTTCCCGATCACTCGGTGGACCATCTTCTGGGTTTCTCATGCATGTTTTCGATGTAGGCAGATGCCCTTGAACCTGGAGATTTGGGACCCATGGGATGGGTACCACGCAGTATTACTTTAAAGCGTCTGCGTTTGCTCACCCAACCTCACCAAACCTCTCAGCCCTAAGAGTGTCCACCCTTATGTCTCAATCAGCTGCGGGTCTAGACATGGTCAATCCAGGTGGCATCACAGCCCCTGAACGAATTTTGTAAGAATTTCTCTCTCTTTCACTGTCTTTGTTTCACGGGTTTTTAAAATTATTTGAGTTTTATAATGGGGTTTAGCTGCTTTTCACAGCTGTGTTTATGCAGCTTTACACCCACTTGACTCACTTACAGAGAGATATCAATACATAGGTTTTAAGATTCTTACTAGTCAGATATATTCTTGGGCGGTGAATAGGGGGTGTTGAGTCCAGTTCCCTGAGCAAGGAGTAGGTCTTGTCTATTACGTATTGGGTTTATGGAACGGTATCTGAGCTAATTTGAAACCCTTGTTTTAGGCATCACCCCACCTCACCTTTCCCGTTAGGCAGCCATAGTGTGTTTTCTAACCGTGTGACTCTGTTCTGTTTTGTAATTCAGTTCAAGGGTAGCGGTTTTTACATTCCCTCTATAAGTGATATCTTATGATAAGTGTCTTTTTCTGTGTGACTTATTTCACTTAGAATCGTCGTACCTAAATCCACTCATCATGCTGCTACTAGCCTTATGACGTTGATTTCATGGCTGAGTGATATTCCATTGTACGTAAGGAGCACAACTTCTTTATCCATTTTTCTCTTTCCTGGGATATTTAAGGTGTAACGAAGTGGAGGTTCTTGTCAACAGAGCAGCCCTAAACTTTGGGGTGCTTGTGTCTTGCTGATTTTTAGTTTTCCCAATTCATACGCCCATGAGTGGAAGTGCCCTATGCTCTCTAAGCTGAGTTTTGTAAATGTTTCAGGACACACCGTACACTTCTCCAGAGTGGCTGTTGGCAATTTACATCCCGCCCATCAGCGTAGCAAGGCTCCCGTTTCTCCGTGGCCTGTCCTGCATTTCTGGTTTTGACACTTTATTCAGCATGGCCCTTTTGACCGATGGGAAGCGAGACTTCTTTGTAGCGCTGATTTGCCTTTCCAGGTTGCTTGGTTGGCCAAAAAGGGCGTATGCGTTTTTTCCTGAATATATTCAGGAAAAAACGCATACGCCCTTTTTGGCCAAGGGCATCATTGTCGAGGTTTTGCCGCTTTTCCTGTGCTTTAAAGGCGATTCGAATCTGCCTCCTGAAATCTGTTTCCTGCAATTCTGCCTTGCTTTCAAATCCTCTTTGTTGCCTTCCCTCAATATATTTGTAGACGAGAGTTATCATTTATAAGTCTGCAGGTTTGTGAATTGCAGTGCCCCTGAGCTCCATTTTTCAACTCGCTCTCTTGGGAGCTGGCCGCAAAAGCGCAGGATTGCTTTAGGCCCTATTCTGCTTCCGGGCGGCAGACTGAGCCTGTGGTTAAGTCTTCTTCCTGATGGGAAAATAGAGTGACCTGTGCCTGTCCCAACACCTAGAGCTAGTCTCTCATTGGTTCCCCGTCTTCCCGTTCATCCTCAGTTCAAATTGCCACCTGTATGGAACAGGAGGTTAAAGGTGCTGATTCTCCAAGGAGGGAGATTGCTAGTAAAGCGGCTGGAATGGCGAACCCGAGCACAAGGAGATGAGAAATGAGGTGCGTTTTAGAAACCTTTCCCGATCACTCGGTGGACCATCTTCTGGGTTTCTCATGCATGTTTTCGATGTAGGCAGATGCCCTTGAACCTGGAGATTTGGGACCCATGGGATGGGTACCACGCAGTATTACTTTAAAGCGTCTGCGTTTGCTCATCCAACCTCACCAAACCTCTCAGCCCTAAGAGTGTCCACCCTTATGTCTCAATCAGCTGCGGGTCTAGACATGGTCAATCCAGGTGGCATCACAGCCCCTGAACGAATTTTGTAAGAATTTCTCTCTCTTTCACTGTCTTTGTTTCACGGGTTTTTAAAATTAATTGAGTTTTATAATGGGGTTTAGCTGCTTTTCACTGCTGTGTTTATGCAGCTTTACACCCACTTGACTCACTTACAGAGAGATATCAATACATAGGTTTTAAAATTCTTACTAGTCAGATATATTCTTGGGCGGTGAATAGGGGGTGTTGAGTCCAGTTCCCTGAGCAAGGAGTAGGTCTTGTCTATTACGTATTGGGTTTATGGAACGGTATCTGAGCTAATTTGAAACCCTTGTTTTAGGCATCACCCCACCTCACCTTTCCCGTTAGGCAGCCATAGTGTGTTTTCTAACCGTGTGACTCTGTTCTGTTTTGTAATTCAGTTCAAGGGTAGCGGTTTTTACATTCCCTCTATAAGTGATATCTTATGATAAGTGTCTTTTTCTGTGTGACTTATTTCACTTAGAATCGTCGTACCTAAATCCACTCATCATGCTGCTACTAGCCTTATGACGTTGATTTCATGGCTGAGTGATATTCCATTGTACGTAAGGAGCACAACTTCTTTATCCATTTTTCTCTTTCCTGGGATATTTAAGGTGTAACGAAGTGGAGGTTCTTGTCAACAGAGCAGCCCTAAACTTTGGGGTGCTTGTGTCTTGCTGATTTTTAGTTTTCCCAATTCATACGCCCATGAGTGGAAGTGCCCTATGCTCTCTAAGCTGAGTTTTGTAAATGTTTCAGGACACACCGTACACTTCTCCAGAGTGGCTGTTGGCAATTTACATCCCGCCCATCAGCGTAGCAAGGCTCCCGTTTCTCCGTGGCCTGTCCTGCATTTCTGGTTTTGACACTTTATTCAGCATGGCCCTTTTGACCGATGGGAAGCGAGACTTCTTTGTAGCGCTGATTTGCCTTTTCAGGTTGCTTGGTTGGCCAAAAAGGGCGTATGCGTTTTTTCCTGAATATATTCAGGAAAAAACGCATACGCCCTTTTTGGCCAAGGGCATCATTGTCGAGGTTTTGCCGCTTTTCCTGTGCTTTAAAGGCGATTCGAATCTGCCTCCTGAAATCTGTTTCCTGCAATTCTGCCTTGCTTTCAAATCCTCTTTGTTGCCTTCCCTCAATATATTTGTAGACGAGAGTTATCATTTATAAGTCTGCAGGTTTGTGAATTGCAGTGCCCCTGAGCTCCATTTTTCAACTTGCTCTCTTGGGAGCTGGCCGCAAAAGCGCAGGATTGCTTTAGGCCCTATTCTGCTTCCGGGCGGCAGACTGAGCCTGTGGTTAAGTCTTCTTCCTGATGGGAAAATAGAGTGACCTGTGCCTGTCCCAACACCTAGAGCTAGTCTCTCATTGGTTCCCCGTCTTCCCGTTCATCCTCAGTTCAAATTGCCACCTGTATGGAACAGGAGGTTAAAGGTGCTGATTCTCCAAGGAGGGAGATTGCTAGTAAAGCGGCTGGAATGGCGAACCCGAGCACAAGGAGATGAGAAATGAGGTGCGTTTTAGAAACCTTTCCCGATCACTCGGTGGACCATCTTCTGGGTTTCTCATGCATGTTTTCGATGTAGGCAGATGCCCTTGAACCTGGAGATTTGGGACCCATGGGATGGGTACCACGCAGTATTACTTTAAAGCGTCTGCGTTTGCTCATCCAACCTCACCAAACCTCTCAGCCCTAAGAGTGTCCACCCTTATGTCTCAATCAGCTGCGGGTCTAGACATGGTCAATCCAGGTGGCATCACAGCCCCTGAACGAATTTTGTAAGAATTTCTCTCTCTTTCACTGTCTTTGTTTCACGGGTTTTTAAAATTATTTGAGTTTTATAATGGGGTTTAGCTGCTTTTCACTGCTGTGTTTATGCAGCTTTACACCCACTTGACTCACTTACAGAGAGATATCAATACATAGGTTTTAAAATTCTTACTAGTCAGATATATTCTTGGGCGGTGAATAGGGGGTGTTGAGTCCAGTTCCCTGAGCAAGGAGTAGGTCTTGTCTATTACGTATTGGGTTTATGGAACGGTATCTGAGCTAATTTGAAACCCTTGTTTTAGGCATCACCCCACCTCACCTTTCCCGTTAGGCAGCCATAGTGTGTTTTCTAACCGTGTGACTCTGTTCTGTTTTGTAATTCAGTTCAAGGGTAGCGGTTTTTACATTCCCTCTATAAGTGATATCTTATGATAAGTGTCTTTTTCTGTGTGACTTATTTCACTTAGAATCGTCGTACCTAAATCCACTCATCATGCTGCTACTAGCCTTATGACGTTGATTTCATGGCTGAGTGATATTCCATTGTACGTAAGGAGCACAACTTCTTTATCCATTTTTCTCTTTCCTGGGATATTTAAGGTGTAACGAAGTGGAGGTTCTTGTCAACAGAGCAGCCCTAAACTTTGGGGTGCTTGTGTCTTGCTGATTTTTAGTTTTCCCAATACATACGCCCATGAGTGGAAGTGCCCTATGCTCTCTAAGCTGAGTTTTGTAAATGTTTCAGGACACACCGTACACTTCTCCAGAGTGGCTGTTGGCAATTTACATCCCGCCCATCAGCGTAGCAAGGCTCCCGTTTCTCCGTGGCCTGTCCTGCATTTCTGGTTTTGACACTTTATTCAGCATGGCCCTTTTGACCGATGGGAAGCGAGACTTCTTTGTAGCGCTGATTTGCCTTTCCAGGTTGCTTGGTTGGCCAAAAAGGGCGGATGCGTTTTTTCCTGAATATATTCAGGAAAAAACGCATACGCCCTTTTTGGCCAAGGGCATCATTGTCGAGGTTTTGCCGCTTTTCCTGTGCTTTAAAGGCGATTCGAATCTGCCTCCTGAAATCTGTTTCCTGCAATTCTGCCTTGCTTTCAAATCCTCTTTGTTGCCTTCCCTCAATATATTTGTAGACGAGAGTTATCATTTATAAGTCTGCAGGTTTGTGAATTGCAGTGCCCCTGAGCTCCATTTTTCAACTCGCTCTCTTGGGAGCTGGCCGCAAAAGCGCAGGATTGCTTTAGGCCCTATTCTGCTTCCGGGCGGCAGACTGAGCCTGTGGTTAAGTCTTCTTCCTGATGGGAAAATAGAGTGACCTGTGCCTGTCCCAACACCTAGAGCTAGTCTCTCATTGGTTCCCCGTCTTCCCGTTCATCCTCAGTTCAAATTGCCACCTGTATGGAACAGGAGGTTAAAGGTGCTGATTCTCCAAGGAGGGAGATTGCTAGTAAAGCGGCTGGAATGGCGAACCCGAGCACAAGGAGATGAGAAATGAGGTGCGTTTTAGAAACCTTTCCCGATCACTCGGTGGACCATCTTCTGGGTTTCTCATGCATGTTTTCGATGTAGGCAGATGCCCTTGAACCTGGAGATTTGGGACCCATGGGATGGGTACCACGCAGTATTACTTTAAAGCGTCTGCGTTTGCTCATCCAACCTCACCAAACCTCTCAGCCCTAAGAGTGTCCACCCTTATGTCTCAATCAGCTGCGGGTCTAGACATGGTCAATCCAGGTGGCATCACAGCCCCTGAACGAATTTTGTAAGAATTTCTCTCTCTTTCACTGTCTTTGTTTCACGGGTTTTTAAAATTATTTGAGTTTTATAATGGGGTTTAGCTGCTTTTCACTGCTGTGTTTATGCAGCTTTACACCCACTTGACTCACTTACAGAGAGATATCAATACATAGGTTTTAAAATTCTTACTAGTCAGATATATTCTTGGGCGGTGAATAGGGGGTGTTGAGTCCAGTTCCCTGAGCAAGGAGTAGGTCTTGTCTATTACGTATTCGGTTTATGGAACGGTATCTGAGCTAATTTGAAACCCTTGTTTTAGGCATCACCCCACCTCACCTTTCCCGTTAGGCAGCCATAGTGTGTTTTCTAACCGTGTGACTCTGTTCTGTTTTGTAATTCAGTTCAAGGGTAGCGGTTTTTACATTCCCTCTATAAGTGATATCTTATGATAAGTGTCTTTTTCTGTGTGACTTATTTCACTTAGAATCGTCGTACCTAAATCCACTCATCATGCTGCTACTAGCCTTATGACGTTGATTTCATGGCTGAGTGATATTCCATTGTACGTAAGGAGCACAACTTCTTTATCCATTTTTCTCTTTCCTGGGATATTTAAGGTGTAACGAAGTGGAGGTTCTTGTCAACAGAGCAGCCCTAAACTTTGGGGTGCTTGTGTCTTGCTGATTTTTAGTTTTCCCAATTCATACGCCCATGAGTGGAAGTGCCCTATGCTCTCTAAGCTCAGTTTTGTAAATGTTTCAGGACACACCGTACACTTCTCCAGAGTGGCTGTTGGCAATTTACATCCCGCCCATCAGCGTAGCAAGGCTCCCGTTTCTCCGTGGCCTGTCCTGCATTTCTGGTTTTGACACTTTATTCAGCATGGCCCTTTTGACCGATGGGAAGCGAGACTTCTTTGTAGCGCTGATTTGCCTTTCCAGGTTGCTTGGTTGGCCAAAAAGGGCGGATGCGTTTTTTCCTGAATATATTCAGGAAAAAACGCATACGCCCTTTTTGGCCAAGGGCATCATTGTCGAGGTTTTGCCGCTTTTCCTGTGCTTTAAAGGCGATTCGAATCTGCCTCCTGAAATCTGTTTCCTGCAATTCTGCCTTGCTTTCAAATCCTCTTTGTTGCCTTCCCTCAATATATTTGTAGACGAGAGTTATCATTTATAAGTCTGCAGGTTTGTGAATTGCAGTGCCCCTGAGCTCCATTTTTCAACTCGCTCTCTTGGGAGCTGGCCGCAAAAGCGCAGGATTGCTTTAGGCCCTATTCTGCTTCCGGGCGGCAGACTGAGCCTCTGGTTAATTCTTCTTCCTGATGGGAAAATAGAGTGACCTGTGCCTGTCCCAACACCTAGAGCTAGTCTCTCATTGGTTCCCCGTCTTCCCGTTCATCCTCAGTTCAAATTGCCACCTGTATGGAACAGGAGGTTAAAGGTGCTGATTCTCCAAGGAGGGAGATTGCTAGTAAAGCGGCTGGAATGGCGAACCCGAGCACAAGGAGATGAGAAATGAGGTGCGTTTTAGAAACCTTTCCCGATCACTCGGTGGACCATCTTCTGGGTTTCTCATGCATGTTTTCGATGTAGGCAGATGCCCTTGAACCTGGAGATTTGGGACCCATGGGATGGGTACCATGCAGTATTACTTTAAAGCGTCTGCGTTTGCTCACCCAACCTCACCAAACCTCTCAGCCCTAAGAGTGTCCACCCTTATGTCTCAATCAGCTGCGGGTCTAGACATGGTCAATCCAGGTGGCATCACAGCCCCTGAACGAATTTTGTAAGAATTTCTCTCTCTTTCACTGTCTTTGTTTCACGGGTTTTTAAAATTAATTGAGTTTTATAATGGGGTTTAGCTGCTTTTCACTGCTGTGTTTATGCAGCTTTACACCCACTTGACTCACTTACAGAGAGGTATCAATACATAGGTTTTAAGATTCTTACTAGTCAGATATATTCTTGGGCGGTGAATAGAGGGTGTTGAGTCCAGTTCCCTGAGCAAGGAGTAGGTCTTGTCTATTACGTATTGGGTTTATGGAACGGTATCTGAGCTAATTTGAAACCCTTGTTTTATGCATCACCCCACCTCACCTTTCCCGTTAGGCAGCCATAGTGTGTTTTCTAACCGTGTGACTCTGTTCTGTTTTGTAATTCAGTTCAAGGGTAGCGGTTTTTACATTCCCTCTATAAGTGATATCTTATGATAAGTGTCTTTTTCTGCGTGACTTATTTGACTTAGAATCGTCGTACCTAAATCCACTCATCATGCTGCTACTAGCCTTATGACGTTGATTTCATGGCTGAGTGATATTCCATTGTACATAAGGAGCACAACTTCTTTATCCATTTTTCTCTTTCCTGGGATATTTAAGGTGTAACGAAGTGGAGGTTCTTGTCAACAGAGCAGCCCTAAACTTTGGGGTGCTTGTGTCTTGCTGATTTTTAGTTTTCCCAATTTATACGCCCATGAGTGGAAGTGCCCTATGCTCTCTAAGCTGAGTTTTGTAAATGTTTCAGGACACACCGTACACTTCTCCAGAGTGGCTGTTGGCAATTTACATCCCGCCCATCAGCGTAGCAAGGCTCCCGTTTCTCCGTGGCCTGTCCTGCATTTCTGGTTTTGACACTTTATTCAGCATGGCCCTTTTGACCGATGGGAAGCGAGACTTCTTTGTAGCGCTGATTTGCCTTTCCAGGTTGCTTGGTTGGCCAAAAAGGGCGTATGCGTTTTTTCCTGAATATATTCAGGAAAAAACGCATACGCCCTTTTTGGCCAAGGGCATCATTGTCGAGGTTTTGCCGCTTTTCCTGTGCTTTAAAGGCGATTCGAATCTGCCTGCTGAAATCTGTTTCCTGCAATTCTGCCTTGCTTTCAAATCCTCTTTGTTGCCTTCCCTCAATATATTTGTAGACGAGAGTTATCATTTATAAGTCTGCAGGTTTGTGAATTGCAGTGCCCCTGAGCTCCATTTTTCAACTCGCTCTCTTGGGAGCTGGCCGCAAAAGCGCAGGATTGCTTTAGGCCCTATTCTGCTTCCGGGCGGCAGACTGAGCCTGTGGTTAAGTCTTCTTCCTGATGGGAAACTAGAGTGACCTGTGCCTGTCCCAACACCTAGAGCTAGTCTCTCATTGGTTCCCCGTCTTCCCGTTCATCCTCAGTTCAAATTGCCACCTGTATGGAACAGGAGGTTAAAGGTGCTGATTCTCCAAGGAGGGAGATTGCTAGTAAAGCGGCTGGAATGGCGAACCCGAGCACAAGGAGATGAGAAATGAGGTGTGTTTTAGAAACCTTTCCCGATCACTCGGTGGACCATCTTCTGGGTTTCTCATGCATGTTTTCGATGTAGGAAGATGCCCTTGAACCTGGAGATTTGGGACCCATGGGATGGGTACCACGCAGTATTACTTTAAAGCGTCTGCGTTTGCTCACCCAACCTCACCAAACCTCTCAGCCCTAAGAGTGTCCACCCTTATGTCTCAATCAGCTGCGGGTCTAGACATGGTCAATCCAGGTGGCATCACAGCCCCTGAACGAATTTTGTAAGAATTTCTCTCTCTTTCACTGTCTTTGTTTCACGGGTTTTTAAAATTATTTGAGTTTTATAATGGGGTTTAGCTGCTTTTCACTGCTGTGTTTATGCAGGTTTACACCCACTTGACTCACTTACAGAGAGATATCAATACATAGGTTTTAAGATTCTTACTAGTCAGATATATTCTTGGGCGGTGAATAGGGGGTGTTGAGTCCAGTTCCCTGAGCAAGGAGTAGGTCTTGTCTATTACGTATTGGGTTTATGGAACGGTATCTGAGCTAATTTGAAACCCTTGTTTTAGGCATCACCCCACCTCACCTTTCCCGTTAGGCAGCCATAGTGTCTTTTCTAACCGTGTGACCCTGTTCTGTTTTGTAATTCAGTTCAAGGGTAGCGGTTTTTACATTCCCTCTATAAGTGATATCTTATGATAAGTGTCTTTTTCTGCGTGACTTATTTGACTTAGAATCGTCGTACCTAAATCCACTCATCATGCTGCTACTAGCCTTATGACGTTGATTTCATGGCTGAGTGATATTCCATTGTACGTAAGGAGCACAACTTCTTTATCCATTTTTCTCTTTCCTGGGATATTTAAGGTGTAACGAAGTGGAGGTTCTTGTCAACAGAGCAGCCCTAAACTTTGGGGTGCTTGTGTCTTGCTGATTTTTAGTTTTCCCAATTCATACGCCCATGAGTGGAAGTGCCCTATGCTCTCTAAGCTGAGTTTTGTAAATGTTTCAGGACACACCGTACACTTCTCCAGAGTGGCTGTTGGCAATTTACATCCCGCCCATCAGCGTAGCAAGGCTCCCGTTTCTCCGTGGCCTGTCCTGCATTTCTGGTTTTGACACTTTATTCAGCATGGCCCTTTTGACCGATGGGAAGCGAGACTTCTTTGTAGCGCTGATTTGCCTTTCCAGGTTGCTTGGTTGGCCAAAAAGGGCGTATGCGTTTTTTCCTGAATATATTCAGGAAAAAACGCATACGCCCTTTTTGGCCAAGGGCATCATTGTCGAGGTTTTGCCGCTTTTCCTGTGCTTTAAAGGCGATTCGAATCTGCCTGCTGAAATCTGTTTCCTGCAATTCTGCCTTGCTTTCAAATCCTCTTTGTTGCCTTCCCTCAATATATTTGTAGACGAGAGTTATCATTTATAAGTCTGCAGGTTTGTGAATTGCAGTGCCCCTGAGCTCCATTTTTCAACTCGCTCTCTTGGGAGCTGGCCGCAAAAGCGCAGGATTGCTTTAGGCACTATTCTGCTTCCGGGCGGCAGACTGAGCCTCTGGTTAATTCTTCTTCCTGATGGGAAAATAGAGTGACCTGTGCCTGTCCCAACACCTAGAGCTAGTCTCTCATTGGTTCCCCGTCTTCCCGTTCATCCTCAGTTCAAATTGCCACCTGTATGGAACAGGAGGTTAAAGGTGCTGATTCTCCAAGGAGGGAGATTGCTAGTAAAGCGGCTGGAATGGCGAACCCGAGCACAAGGAGATGAGAAATGAGGTGCGTTTTAGAAACCTTTCCCGATCACTCGGTGGACCATCTTCTGGGTTTCTCATGCATGTTTTCGATGTAGGCAGATGCCCTTGAACCTGGAGATTTGGGACCCATGGGATGGGTACCACGCAGTATTACTTTAAAGCGTCTGCGTTTGCTCACCCAACCTCACCAAACCTCTCAGCCCTAAGAGTGTCCACCCTTATGTCTCAATCAGCTGCGGGTCTAGACATGGTCAATCCAGGTGGCATCACAGCCCCTGAACGAATTTTGTAAGAATTTCTCTCTCTTTCACTGTCTTTGTTTCACGGGTTTTTAAAATTATTTGTGTTTTATAATGGGGTTTACCTGCTTTTCACTGCTGTGTTTATGCAGCTTTACACCCACTTGACTCACTTACAGAGAGATATCAATACATAGGTTTTAAAATTCTTACTAGTCAGATATATTCTTGGGCGGTGAATAGGGGGTGTTGAGTCCAGTTCCCTGAGCAAGGAGTAGGTCTTGTCTATTACGTATTCGGTTTATGGAACGGTATCTGAGCTAATTTGAAACCCTTGTTTTAGGCATCACCCCACCTCACCTTTCCCGTTAGGCAGCCATAGTGTGTTTTCTAACCGTGTGACTCTGTTCTGTTTTGTAATTCAGTTCAAGGGTAGCGGTTTTTACATTCCCTCTATAAGTGATATCTTATGATAAGTGTCTTTTTCTGCGTGACTTATTTCACTTAGAATCGTCGTACCTAAATGCACTCATCATGCTGCTACTAGCCTTATGACGTTGATTTCATGGCTGAGTGATATTCCATTGTACGTAAGGAGCACAACTTCTTTATCCATTTTTCTCTTTCCTGGGATATTTAAGGTGTAACGAAGTGGAGGTTCTTGTCAACAGAGCAGCCCTAAAATTTGGGTTTCTTGTGTCTTGCTGATTTTTAGTTTTCCCAATTCATACGCCCATGAGTGGAAGTGCCCTATGCTCTCTAAGCTGAGTTTTGTAAATGTTTCAGGACACACCGTACACTTCTCCAGAGTGGCTGTTGGCAATTTACATCCCGCCCATCAGCGTAGCAAGGCTCCCGTTTCTCCGTGGCCTGTCCTGCATTTCTGGTTTTGACACTTTATTCAGCATGGCCCTTTTGACCGATGGGAAGCGAGACTTCTTTGTAGCGCTGATTTGCCTTTCCAGGTTGCTTGGTTGGCCAAAAAGGGCGGATGCGTTTTTTCCTGAATATATTCAGGAAAAAACGCATACGCCCTTTTTGGCCAAGGGCATCATTGTCGAGGTTTTGCCGCTTTTCCTGTGCTTTAAAGGCGATTCGAATCTGCCTCCTGAAATCTGTTTCCTGCAATTCTGCCTTGCTTTCAAATCCTCTTTGTTGCCTTCCCTCAATATATTTGTAGACGAGAGTTATCATTTATAAGTCTGCAGGTTTGTGAATTGCAGTGCCCCTGAGCTCCATTTTTCAACTCGCTCTCTTGGGAGCTGGCCGCAAAAGCGCAGGATTGCTTTAGGCCCTATTCTGCTTCCGGGCGGCAGACTGAGCCTGTGGTTAAGTCTTCTTCCTGATGGGAAAATAGAGTGACCTGTGCCTGTCCCAACACCTAGAGCTAGTCTCTCATTGGTTCCCCGTCTTCCCGTTCATCCTCAGTTCAAATTGCCACCTGTATGGAACAGGAGGTTAAAGGTGCTGATTCTCCAAGGAGGGAGATTGCTAGTAAAGCAGCTGGAATGGCGAACCCGAGCACAAGGAGATGAGAAATGAGGTGCGTTTTAGAAACCTTTCCCGATCACTCGGTGGACCATCTTCTGGGTTTCTCATGCATGTTTTCGATGTAGGCAGATGCCCTTGAACCTGGAGATTTGGGACCCATGGGATGGGTACCACGCAGTATTACTTTAAAGCGTCTGCGTTTGCTCATCCAACCTCACCAAACCTCTCAGCCCTAAGAGTGTCCACCCTTATGTCTCAATCAGCTGCGGGTCTAGACATGGTCAATCCAGGTGGCATCACAGCCCCTGAACGAATTTTGTAAGAATTTCTCTCTCTTTCACTGTCTTTGTTTCACGGGTTTTTAAAATTATTTGAGTTTTATAATGGGGTTTAGCTGCTTTTCACTGCTGTGTTTATGCAGCTTTACACCCACTTGACTCACTTACAGAGAGATATCAATACATAGGTTTTAAAATTCTTACTAGTCAGATATATTCTTGGGCGGTGAATAGGGGGTGTTGAGTCCAGTTCCCTGAGCAAGGAGTAGGTCTTGTCTATTACGTATTCGGTTTATGGAACGGTATCTGAGCTAATTTGAAACCCTTGTTTTAGGCATCACCCCACCTCACCTTTCCCGTTAGGCAGCCATAGTGTGTTTTCTAACCGTGTGACTCTGTTCTGTTTTGTAATTCAGTTCAAGGGTAGCGGTTTTTACATTCCCTCTATAAGTGATATCTTATGATAAGTGTCTTTTTCTGTGTGACTTATTTCACTTAGAATCGTCGTACCTAAATCCACTCATCATGCTGCTACTAGCCTTATGACGTTGATTTCATGGCTGAGTGATATTCCATTGTACGTAAGGAGCACAACTTCTTTATCCATTTTTCTCTTTCCTGGGATATTTAAGGTGTAACGAAGTGGAGGTTCTTGTCAACAGAGCAGCCCTAAACTTTGGGGTGCTTGTGTCTTGCTGATTTTTAGTTTTCCCAATTCATACGCCCATGAGTGGAAGTGCCCTATGCTCTCTAAGCTGAGTTTTGTAAATGTTTCAGGACACACCGTACACTTCTCCAGAGTGGCTGTTGGCAATTTACATCCCGCCCATCAGCGTAGCAAGGCTCCCGTTTCTCCGTGGCCTGTCCTGCATTTCTGGTTTTGACACTTTATTCAGCATGGCCCTTTTGACCGATGGGAAGCGAGACTTCTTTGTAGCGCTGATTTGCCTTTCCAGGTTGCTTGGTTGGCCAAAAAGGGCGGATGCGTTTTTTCCTGAATATATTCAGGAAAAAACGCATACGCCCTTTTTGGCCAAGGGCATCATTGTCGAGGTTTTGCCGCTTTTCCTGTGCTTTAAAGGCGATTCGAATCTGCCTCCTGAAATCTGTTTCCTGCAATTCTGCCTTGCTTTCAAATCCTCTTTGTTGCCTTCCCTCAATATATTTGTAGACGAGAGTTATCATTTATAAGTCTGCAGGTTTGTGAATTGCAGTGCCCCTGAGCTCCATTTTTCAACTCGCTCTCTTGGGAGCTGGCCGCAAAAGCGCAGGATTGCTTTAGGCCCTATTCTGCTTCCGGGCGGCAGACTGAGCCTCTGGTTAATTCTTCTTCCTGATGGGAAAATAGAGTGACCTGTGCCTGTCCCAACACCTAGAGCTAGTCTCTCATTGGTTCCCCGTCTTCCCGTTCATCCTCAGTTCAAATTGCCACCTGTATGGAACAGGAGGTTAAAGGTGCTGATTCTCCAAGGAGGGAGATTGCTAGTAAAGCGGCTGGAATGGCGAACCCGAGCACAAGGAGATGAGAAATGAGGTGCGTTTTAGAAACCTTTCCCGATCACTCGGTGGACCATCTTCTGGGTTTCTCATGCATGTTTTCGATGTAGGCAGATGCCCTTGAACCTGGAGATTTGGGACCCATGGGATGGGTACCACGCAGTATTACTTTAAAGCGTCTGCGTTTGCTCACCCAACCTCACCAAACCTCTCAGCCCTAAGAGTGTCCACCCTTATGTCTCAATCAGCTGCGGGTCTAGACATGGTCAATCCAGGTGGCATCACAGCCCCTGAACGAATTTTGTAAGAATTTCTCTCTCTTTCACTGTCTTTGTTTCACGGGTTTTTAAAATTAATTGAGTTTTATAATGGGGTTTAGCTGCTTTTCACTGCTGTGTTTATGCAGCTTTACACCCACTTGACTCACTTACAGAGAGGTATCAATACATAGGTTTTAAGATTCTTACTAGTCAGATATATTCTTGGGCGGTGAATAGAGGGTGTTGAGTCCAGTTCCCTGAGCAAGGAGTAGGTCTTGTCTATTACGTATTGGGTTTATGGAACGGTATCTGAGCTAATTTGAAACCCTTGTTTTATGCATCACCCCACCTCACCTTTCCCGTTAGGCAGCCATAGTGTGTTTTCTAACCGTGTGACTCTGTTCTGTTTTGTAATTCAGTTCAAGGGTAGCGGTTTTTACATTCCCTCTATAAGTGATATCTTATGATAAGTGTCTTTTTCTGCGTGACTTATTTGACTTAGAATCGTCGTACCTAAATCCACTCATCATGCTGCTACTAGCCTTATGACGTTGATTTCATGGCTGAGTGATATTCCATTGTACATAAGGAGCACAACTTCTTTATCCATTTTTCTCTTTCCTGGGATATTTAAGGTGTAACGAAGTGGAGGTTCTTGTCAACAGAGCAGCCCTAAACTTTGGGGTGCTTGTGTCTTGCTGATTTTTAGTTTTCCCAATTTATACGCCCATGAGTGGAAGTGCCCTATGCTCTCTAAGCTGAGTTTTGTAAATGTTTCAGGACACACCGTACACTTCTCCAGAGTGGCTGTTGGCAATTTACATCCCGCCCATCAGCGTAGCAAGGCTCCCGTTTCTCCGTGGCCTGTCCTGCATTTCTGGTTTTGACACTTTATTCAGCATGGCCCTTTTGACCGATGGGAAGCGAGACTTCTTTGTAGCGCTGATTTGCCTTTCCAGGTTGCTTGGTTGGCCAAAAAGGGCGTATGCGTTTTGTCCTGAATATATTCAGGAAAAAACGCATACGCCCTTTTTGGCCAAGGGCATCATTGTCGAGGTTTTGCCGCTTTTCCTGTGCTTTAAAGGCGATTCGAATCTGCCTGCTGAAATCTGTTTCCTGCAATTCTGCCTTGCTTTCAAATCCTCTTTGTTGCCTTCCCTCAATATATTTGTAGACGAGAGTTATCATTTATAAGTCTGCAGGTTTGTGAATTGCAGTGCCCCTGAGCTCCATTTTTCAACTCGCTCTCTTGGGAGCTGGCCGCAAAAGCGCAGGATTGCTTTAGGCCCTATTCTGCTTCCGGGCGGCAGACTGAGCCTGTGGTTAAGTCTTCTTCCTGATGGGAAACTAGAGTGACCTGTGCCTGTCCCAACACCTAGAGCTAGTCTCTCATTGGTTCCCCGTCTTCCCGTTCATCCTCAGTTCAAATTGCCACCTGTATGGAACAGGAGGTTAAAGGTGCTGATTCTCCAAGGAGGGAGATTGCTAGTAAAGCGGCTGGAATGGCGAACCCGAGCACAAGGAGATGAGAAATGAGGTGTGTTTTAGAAACCTTTCCCGATCACTCGGTGGACCATCTTCTGGGTTTCTCATGCATGTTTTCGATGTAGGAAGATGCCCTTGAACCTGGAGATTTGGGACCCATGGGATGGGTACCACGCAGTATTACTTTAAAGCGTCTGCGTTTGCTCACCCAACCTCACCAAACCTCTCAGCCCTAAGAGTGTCCACCCTTATGTCTCAATCAGCTGCGGGTCTAGACATGGTCAATCCAGGTGGCATCACAGCCCCTGAACGAATTTTGTAAGAATTTCTCTCTCTTTCACTGTCTTTGTTTCACGGGTTTTTAAAATTATTTGAGTTTTATAATGGGGTTTAGCTGCTTTTCACTGCTGTGTTTATGCAGGTTTACACCCACTTGACTCACTTACAGAGAGATATCAATACATAGGTTTTAAGATTCTTACTAGTCAGATATATTCTTGGGCGGTGAATAGGGGGTGTTGAGTCCAGTTCCCTGAGCAAGGAGTAGGTCTTGTCTATTACGTATTGGGTTTATGGAACGGTATCTGAGCTAATTTGAAACCCTTGTTTTAGGCATCACCCCACCTCACCTTTCCCGTTAGGCAGCCATAGTGTCTTTTCTAACCGTGTGACCCTGTTCTGTTTTGTAATTCAGTTCAAGGGTAGCGGTTTTTACATTCCCTCTATAAGTGATATCTTATGATAAGTGTCTTTTTCTGCGTGACTTATTTGACTTAGAATCGTCGTACCTAAATCCACTCATCATGCTGCTACTAGCCTTATGACGTTGATTTCATGGCTGAGTGATATTCCATTGTACGTAAGGAGCACAACTTCTTTATCCATTTTTCTCTTTCCTGGGATATTTAAGGTGTAACGAAGTGGAGGTTCTTGTCAACAGAGCAGCCCTAAACTTTGGGGTGCTTGTGTCTTGCTGATTTTTAGTTTTCCCAATTCATACGCCCATGAGTGGAAGTGCCCTATGCTCTCTAAGCTGAGTTTTGTAAATGTTTCAGGACACACCGTACACTTCTCCAGAGTGGCTGTTGGCAATTTACATCCCGCCCATCAGCGTAGCAAGGCTCCCGTTTCTCCGTGGCCTGTCCTGCATTTCTGGTTTTGACACTTTATTCAGCATGGCCCTTTTGACCGATGGGAAGCGAGACTTCTTTGTAGCGCTGATTTGCCTTTCCAGGTTGCTTGGTTGGCCAAAAAGGGCGGATGCGTTTTTTCCTGAATATATTCAGGAAAAAACGCATACGCCCTTTTTGGCCAAGGGCATCATTGTCGAGGTTTTGCCGCTTTTCCTGTGCTTTAAAGGCGATTCGAATCTGCCTCCTGAAATCTGTTTCCTGCAATTCTGCCTTGCTTTCAAATCCTCTTTGTTGCCTTCCCTCAATATATTTGTAGACGAGAGTTATCATTTATAAGTCTGCAGGTTTGTGAATTGCAGTGCCCCTGAGCTCCATTTTTCAACTCGCTCTCTTGGGAGCTGGCCGCAAAAGCGCAGGATTGCTTTAGGCCCTATTCTGCTTCCGGGCGGCAGACTGAGCCTCTGGTTAATTCTTCTTCCTGATGGGAAAATAGAGTGACCTGTGCCTGTCCCAACACCTAGAGCTAGTCTCTCATTGGTTCCCCGTCTTCCCGTTCATCCTCAGTTCAAATTGCCACCTGTATGGAACAGGAGGTTAAAGGTGCTGATTCTCCAAGGAGGGAGATTGCTAGTAAAGCGGCTGGAATGGCGAACCCGAGCACAAGGAGATGAGAAATGAGGTGCGTTTTAGAAACCTTTCCCGATCACTCGGTGGACCATCTTCTGGGTTTCTCATGCATGTTTTCGATGTAGGCAGATGCCCTTGAACCTGGAGATTTGGGACCCATGGGATGGGTACCACGCAGTATTACTTTAAAGCGTCTGCGTTTGCTCACCCAACCTCACCAAACCTCTCAGCCCTAAGAGTGTCCACCCTTATGTCTCAATCAGCTGCGGGTCTAGACATGGTCAATCCAGGTGGCATCACAGCCCCTGAACGAATTTTGTAAGAATTTCTCTCTCTTTCACTGTCTTTGTTTCACGGGTTTTTAAAATTAATTGAGTTTTATAATGGGGTTTAGCTGCTTTTCACTGCTGTGTTTATGCAGCTTTACACCCACTTGACTCACTTACAGAGAGGTATCAATACATAGGTTTTAAGATTCTTACTAGTCAGATATATTCTTGGGCGGTGAATAGAGGGTGTTGAGTCCAGTTCCCTGAGCAAGGAGTAGGTCTTGTCTATTACGTATTGGGTTTATGGAACGGTATCTGAGCTAATTTGAAACCCTTGTTTTATGCATCACCCCACCTCACCTTTCCCGTTAGGCAGCCATAGTGTGTTTTCTAACCGTGTGACTCTGTTCTGTTTTGTAATTCAGTTCAAGGGTAGCGGTTTTTACATTCCCTCTATAAGTGATATCTTATGATAAGTGTCTTTTTCTGCGTGACTTATTTGACTTAGAATCGTCGTACCTAAATCCACTCATCATGCTGCTACTAGCCTTATGACGTTGATTTCATGGCTGAGTGATATTCCATTGTACATAAGGAGCACAACTTCTTTATCCATTTTTCTCTTTCCTGGGATATTTAAGGTGTAACGAAGTGGAGGTTCTTGTCAACAGAGCAGCCCTAAACTTTGGGGTGCTTGTGTCTTGCTGATTTTTAGTTTTCCCAATTTATACGCCCATGAGTGGAAGTGCCCTATGCTCTCTAAGCTGAGTTTTGTAAATGTTTCAGGACACACCGTACACTTCTCCAGAGTGGCTGTTGGCAATTTACATCCCGCCCATCAGCGTAGCAAGGCTCCCGTTTCTCCGTGGCCTGTCCTGCATTTCTGGTTTTGACACTTTATTCAGCATGGCCCTTTTGACCGATGGGAAGCGAGACTTCTTTGTAGCGCTGATTTGCCTTTCCAGGTTGCTTGGTTGGCCAAAAAGGGCGTATGCGTTTTGTCCTGAATATATTCAGGAAAAAACGCATACGCCCTTTTTGGCCAAGGGCATCATTGTCGAGGTTTTGCCGCTTTTCCTGTGCTTTAAAGGCGATTCGAATCTGCCTGCTGAAATCTGTTTCCTGCAATTCTGCCTTGCTTTCAAATCCTCTTTGTTGCCTTCCCTCAATATATTTGTAGACGAGAGTTATCATTTATAAGTCTGCAGGTTTGTGAATTGCAGTGCCCCTGAGCTCCATTTTTCAACTCGCTCTCTTGGGAGCTGGCCGCAAAAGCGCAGGATTGCTTTAGGCCCTATTCTGCTTCCGGGCGGCAGACTGAGCCTGTGGTTAAGTCTTCTTCCTGATGGGAAACTAGAGTGACCTGTGCCTGTCCCAACACCTAGAGCTAGTCTCTCATTGGTTCCCCGTCTTCCCGTTCATCCTCAGTTCAAATTGCCACCTGTATGGAACAGGAGGTTAAAGGTGCTGATTCTCCAAGGAGGGAGATTGCTAGTAAAGCGGCTGGAATGGCGAACCCGAGCACAAGGAGATGAGAAATGAGGTGTGTTTTAGAAACCTTTCCCGATCACTCGGTGGACCATCTTCTGGGTTTCTCATGCATGTTTTCGATGTAGGAAGATGCCCTTGAACCTGGAGATTTGGGACCCATGGGATGGGTACCACGCAGTATTACTTTAAAGCGTCTGCGTTTGCTCACCCAACCTCACCAAACCTCTCAGCCCTAAGAGTGTCCACCCTTATGTCTCAATCAGCTGCGGGTCTAGACATGGTCAATCCAGGTGGCATCACAGCCCCTGAACGAATTTTGTAAGAATTTCTCTCTCTTTCACTGTCTTTGTTTCACGGGTTTTTAAAATTATTTGAGTTTTATAATGGGGTTTAGCTGCTTTTCACTGCTGTGTTTATGCAGGTTTACACCCACTTGACTCACTTACAGAGAGATATCAATACATAGGTTTTAAGATTCTTACTAGTCAGATATATTCTTGGGCGGTGAATAGGGGGTGTTGAGTCCAGTTCCCTGAGCAAGGAGTAGGTCTTGTCTATTACGTATTGGGTTTATGGAACGGTATCTGAGCTAATTTGAAACCCTTGTTTTAGGCATCACCCCACCTCACCTTTCCCGTTAGGCAGCCATAGTGTCTTTTCTAACCGTGTGACCCTGTTCTGTTTTGTAATTCAGTTCAAGGGTAGCGGTTTTTACATTCCCTCTATAAGTGATATCTTATGATAAGTGTCTTTTTCTGCGTGACTTATTTGACTTAGAATCGTCGTACCTAAATCCACTCATCATGCTGCTACTAGCCTTATGACGTTGATTTCATGGCTGAGTGATATTCCATTGTACGTAAGGAGCACAACTTCTTTATCCATTTTTCTCTTTCCTGGGATATTTAAGGTGTAACGAAGTGGAGGTTCTTGTCAACAGAGCAGCCCTAAACTTTGGGGTGCTTGTGTCTTGCTGATTTTTAGTTTTCCCAATTCATACGCCCATGAGTGGAAGTGCCCTATGCTCTCTAAGCTGAGTTTTGTAAATGTTTCAGGACACACCGTACACTTCTCCAGAGTGGCTGTTGGCAATTTACATCCCGCCCATCAGCGTAGCAAGGCTCCCGTTTCTCCGTGGCCTGTCCTGCATTTCTGGTTTTGACACTTTATTCAGCATGGCCCTTTTGACCGATGGGAAGCGAGACTTCTTTGTAGCGCTGATTTGCCTTTCCAGGTTGCTTGGTTGGCCAAAAAGGGCGTATGCGTTTTTTCCTGAATATATTCAGGAAAAAACGCATACGCCCTTTTTGGCCAAGGGCATCATTGTCGAGGTTTTGCCGCTTTTCCTGTGCTTTAAAGGCGATTCGAATCTGCCACCTGAAATCTGTTTCCTGCAATTCTGCCTTGCTTTCAAATCCTCTTTGTTGCCTTCCCTCAATATATTTGTAGACGAGAGTTATCATTTATAAGTCTGCAGGTTTGTGAATTGCAGTGCCCCTGAGCTCCATTTTTCAACTCGCTCTCTTGGGAGCTGGCCGCAAAAGCGCAGGATTGCTTTAGGCACTATTCTGCTTCCGGGCGGCAGACTGAGCCTCTGGTTAATTCTTCTTCCTGATGGGAAAATAGAGTGACCTGTGCCTGTCCCAACACCTAGAGCTAGTCTCTCATTGGTTCCCCGTCTTCCCGTTCATCCTCAGTTCAAATTGCCACCTGTATGGAACAGGAGGTTAAAGGTGCTGATTCTCCAAGGAGGGAGATTGCTAGTAAAGCGGCTGGAATGGCGAACCCGAGCACAAGGAGATGAGAAATGAGGTGCGTTTTAGAAACCTTTCCCGATCACTCGGTGGACCATCTTCTGGGTTTCTCATGCATGTTTTCGATGTAGGCAGATGCCCTTGAACCTGGAGATTTGGGACCCATGGGATGGGTACCACGCAGTATTACTTTAAAGCGTCTGCGTTTGCTCACCCAACCTCACCAAACCTCTCAGCCCTAAGAGTGTCCACCCTTATGTCTCAATCAGCTGCGGGTCTAGACATGGTCAATCCAGGTGACATCACAGCCCCTGAACGAATTTTGTAAGAATTTCTCTCTCTTTCACTGTCTTTGTTTCACGGGTTTTTAAAATTATTTGTGTTTTATAATGGGGTTTACCTGCTTTTCACTGCTGTGTTTATGCAGCTTTACACCCACTTGACTCACTTACAGAGAGATATCAATACATAGGTTTTAAAATTCTTACTAGTCAGATATATTCTTGGGCGGTGAATAGGGGGTGTTGAGTCCAGTTCCCTGAGCAAGGAGTAGGTCTTGTCTATTACGTATTCGGTTTATGGAACGGTATCTGAGCTAATTTGAAACCCTTGTTTTAGGCATCACCCCACCTCACCTTTCCCGTTAGGCAGCCATAGTGTGTTTTCTAACCGTGTGACTCTGTTCTGTTTTGTAATTCAGTTCAAGGGTAGCGGTTTTTACATTCCCTCTATAAGTGATATCTTATGATAAGTGTCTTTTTCTGTGTGACTTATTTCACTTAGAATCGTCGTACCTAAATGCACTCATCATGCTGCTACTAGCCTTATGACGTTGATTTCATAGCTGAGTGATATTCCATTGTACGTAAGGAGCACAACTTCTTTATCCATTTTTCTCTTTCCTGGGATATTTAAGGTGTAACGAAGTGGAGGTTCTTGTCAACAGAGCAGCCCTAAAATTTGGGTTTCTTGTGTCTTGCTGATTTTTAGTTTTCCCAATTCATACGCCCATGAGTGGAAGTGCCCTATGCTCTCTAAGCTGAGTTTTGTAAATGTTTCAGGACACACCGTACACTTCTCCAGAGTGGCTGTTGGCAATTTACATCCCACCCATCAGCGTAGCAAGGCTCCCGTTTCTCCGTGGCCTGTCCTGCATTTCTGGTTTTGACACTTTATTCAGCATGGCCCTTTTGACCGATGGGAAGCGAGACTTCTTTGTAGCGCTGATTTGCCTTTCCAGGTTGCTTGGTTGGCCAAAAAGGGCGTATGCGTTTTTTCCTGAATATATTCAGGAAAAAACGCATACGCCCTTTTTGGCCAAGGGCATCATTGTCGAGGTTTTGCCGCTTTTCCTGTGCTTTAAAGGCGATTCGAATCTGCCTCCTGAAATCTGTTTCCTGCAATTCTGCCTTGCTTTCAAATCCTCTTTGTTGCCTTCCCTCAATATATTTGTAGACGAGAGTTATCATTTATAAGTCTGCAGGTTTGTGAATTGCAGTGCCCCTGAGCTCCATTTTTCAACTCGCTCTCTTGGGAGCTGGCCGCAAAAGCGCAGGATTGCTTTAGGCCCTATTCTGCTTCCGGGCAGCAGACTGAGCCTGTGGTTAATTCTTCTTCCTGATGGGAAAATAGAGTGACCTGTGCCTGTCCCAACACCTAGAGCTAGTCTCTCATTGGTTCCCCGTCTTCCCGTTCATCCTCAGTTCAAATTGCAACCTGTATGGAACAGGAGGTTAAAGGTGCTGATTCTCCAAGGAGGGAGATTGCTAGTAAAGCGGCTGGAATGGCGAACCCGAGCACAAGGAGATGAGAAATGAGGTGCGTTTTAGAAACCTTTCCCGATCACTCGGTGGACCATCTTCTGGGTTTCTCATGCATGTTTTCGATGTAGGCAGATGCCCTTGAACCTGGAGATTTGGGACCCATGGGATGGGTACCACGCAGTATTACTTTAAAGCGTCTGCGTTTGCTCACCCAACCTCACCAAACCTCTCAGCCCTAAGAGTGTCCACCCTTATGTCTCAATCAGCTGCGGGTCTAGACATGGTCAATCCAGGTGACATCACAGCCCCTGAACGAATTTTGTAAGAATTTCTCTCTCTTTCACTGTCTTTGTTTCACGGGTTTTTAAAATTATTTGTGTTTTATAATGGGGTTTACCTGCTTTTCACTGCTGTGTTTATGCAGCTTTACACCCACTTGACTCACTTACAGAGAGATATCAATACATAGGTTTTAAAATTCTTACTAGTCAGATATATTCTTGGGCGGTGAATAGGGGGTGTTGAGTCCAGTTCCCTGAGCAAGGAGTAGGTCTTGTCTATTACGTATTCGGTTTATGGAACGGTATCTGAGCTAATTTGAAACCCTTGTTTTAGGCATCACCCCACCTCACCTTTCCCGTTAGGCAGCCATAGTGTGTTTTCTAACCGTGTGACTCTGTTCTGTTTTGTAATTCAGTTCAAGGGTAGCGGTTTTTACATTCCCTCTATAAGTGATATCTTATGATAAGTGTCTTTTTCTGTGTGACTTATTTCACTTAGAATCGTCGTACCTAAATGCACTCATCATGCTGCTACTAGCCTTATGACGTTGATTTCATAGCTGAGTGATATTCCATTGTACGTAAGGAGCACAACTTCTTTATCCATTTTTCTCTTTCCTGGGATATTTAAGGTGTAACGAAGTGGAGGTTCTTGTCAACAGAGCAGCCCTAAAATTTGGGTTTCTTGTGTCTTGCTGATTTTTAGTTTTCCCAATTCATACGCCCATGAGTGGAAGTGCCCTATGCTCTCTAAGCTGAGTTTTGTAAATGTTTCAGGACACACCGTACACTTCTCCAGAGTGGCTGTTGGCAATTTACATCCCACCCATCAGCGTAGCAAGGCTCCCGTTTCTCCGTGGCCTGTCCTGCATTTCTGGTTTTGACACTTTATTCAGCATGGCCCTTTTGACCGATGGGAAGCGAGACTTCTTTGTAGCGCTGATTTGCCTTTCCAGGTTGCTTGGTTGGCCAAAAAGGGCGTATGCGTTTTTTCCTGAATATATTCAGGAAAAAACGCATACGCCCTTTTTGGCCAAGGGCATCATTGTCGAGGTTTTGCCGCTTTTCCTGTGCTTTAAAGGCGATTCGAATCTGCCTCCTGAAATCTGTTTCCTGCAATTCTGCCTTGCTTTCAAATCCTCTTTGTTGCCTTCCCTCAATATATTTGTAGACGAGAGTTATCATTTATAAGTCTGCAGGTTTGTGAATTGCAGTGCCCCTGAGCTCCATTTTTCAACTCGCTCTCTTGGGAGCTGGCCGCAAAAGCGCAGGATTGCTTTAGGCCCTATTCTGCTTCCGGGCAGCAGACTGAGCCTGTGGTTAATTCTTCTTCCTGATGGGAAAATAGAGTGACCTGTGCCTGTCCCAACACCTAGAGCTAGTCTCTCATTGGTTCCCCGTCTTCCCGTTCATCCTCAGTTCAAATTGCAACCTGTATGGAACAGGAGGTTAAAGGTGCTGATTCTCCAAGGAGGGAGATTGCTAGTAAAGCGGCTGGAATGGCGAACCCGAGCACAAGGAGATGAGAAATGAGGTGCGTTTTAGAAACCTTTCCCGATCACTCGGTGGACCATCTTCTGGGTTTCTCATGCATGTTTTCGATGTAGGCAGATGCCCTTGAACCTGGAGATTTGGGACCCATGGGATGGGTACCACGCAGTATTACTTTAAAGCGTCTGCGTTTGCTCACCCAACCTCACCAAACCTCTCAGCCCCAAGAGTGTCCACCCTTATGTCTCAATCAGCTGCGGGTCTAGATATGGTCAATCCAGGTGGCATCACAGCCCCTGAACGAATTTTGTAAGAATTTCTCTCTCTTTCACTGTCTTTGTTTCACGGGTTTTTGAAATTAATTGAGTTTTATAATGGGGTTTAGCTGCTTTTCACTGCTGTGTTTATGCAGCTTTACACCCACTTGACTCACTTACAGAGAGATATCAATACATAGGTGTTGAGATTCTTACTAGTCAGATATATTCTTGGGCGGTGAATAGGGGGTGTTGAGTCCAGTTCCCTGAGCAAGGAGTAGGTCTTGTCTATTACGTATTGGGTTTATGGAACGGTATCTGAGCTAATTTGAAACCCTTGTTTTATGCATCACCCCACCTCACCTTTCCCGTTAGGCAGCCATAGTGTCTTTTCTAACCGTGTGACTCTGTTCTGTTTTGTAATTCAGTTCAAGGGTAGCGGTTTTTACATTCCCTCTATAAGTGATATCTTATGATAAGTGTCTTTTTCTGTGTGACTTATTTCACTTAGAATCGTCGTACCTAAATCCACTCATCATGCTGCTACTAGCCTTATGACGTTGATTTCATGGCTGAGTGATATTCCATTGTACATAAGGAGCACAACTTCTTTATCCATTTTTCTCTTTCCTGGGATATTTAAGGTGTAACGAAGTGGAGGTTCTTGTCAACAGAGCAGCCCTAAACATTGGGGTGCTTGTGTCTTGCTGATTTTTAGTTTTCCCAATTTATACGCCCATGAGTGGAAGTGCCCTATGCTCTCTAAGCTGAGTTTTGTAAATGTTTCAGGACACACCGTACACTTCTCCAGAGTGGCTGTTGGCAATTTACATCCCGCCCATCAGCGTAGCAAGGCTCCCGTTTCTCCGTGGCCTGTCCTGCATTTCTGGTTTTGACACTTTATTCAGCATGGCCCTTTTGACCGATGGGAAGCGAGACTTCTTTGTAGCGCTGATTTGCCTTTCCAGGTTGCTTGGTTGGCCAAAAAGGGCGTATGCGTTTTGTCCTGAATATATTCAGGAAAAAACGCATACGCCCTTTTTGGCCAAGGGCATCATTGTCGAGGTTTTGCCGCTTTTCCTGTGCTTTAAAGGCGATTCGAATCTGCCTGCTGAAATCTGTTTCCTGCAATTCTGCCTTGCTTTCAAATCCTCTTTGTTGCCTTCCCTCAATATATTTGTAGACGAGAGTTATCATTTATAAGTCTGCAGGTTTGTGAATTGCAGTGCCCCTGAGCTCCATTTTTCAACTCGCTCTCTTGGGAGCTGGCCGCAAAAGCGCAGGATTGCTTTAGGCACTATTCTGCTTCCGGGCGGCAGACTGAGCCTCTGGTTAATTCTTCTTCCTGATGGGAAAATAGAGTGACCTGTGCCTGTCCCAACACCTAGAGCTAGTCTCTCATTGGTTCCCCGTCTTCCCGTTCATCCTCCGTTCAAATTGCCACCTGTATGGAACAGGAGGTTAAAGGTGCTGATTCTCCAAGGAGGGAGATTGCTAGTAAAGCGGCTGGAATGGCGAACCCGAGCACAAGGAGATGAGAAATGAGGTGCGTTTTAGAAACCTTTCCCGATCACTCGGTGGACCATCTTCTGGGTTTCTCATGCATGTTTTCGATGTAGGCAGATGCCCTTGAACCTGGAGATTTGGGACCCATGGGATGGGTACCACGCAGTATTACTTTAAAGCGTCTGCGTTTGCTCACCCAACCTCACCAAACCTCTCAGCCCTAAGAGTGTCCACCCTTATGTCTCAATCAGCTGCGGGTCTAGACATGGTCAATCCAGGTGGCATCACAGCCCCTGAACGAATTTTGTAAGAATTTCTCTCTCTTTCACTGTCTTTGTTTCACGGGTTTTTAAAATTATTTGAGTTTTATAATGGGGTTTAGCTGCTTTTCACTGCTGTGTTTATGCAGCTTTACACCCACTTGACTCACTTACAGAGAGATATCAATACATAGGTTTTAAGATTCTTACTAGTCAGATATATTCTTGGGCGGTGAATAGGGGGTGTTGAGTCCAGTTCCCTGAGCAAGGAGTAGGTCTTGTCTATTACGTATTGGGTTTATGGAACGGTATCTGAGCTAATTTGAAACCCTTGTTTTAGGCATCACCCCACCTCACCTTTCCCGTTAGGCAGCCATAGTGTGTTTTCTAACCGTGTGACTCTGTTCTGTTTTCTAATTCAGTTCAAGGGTAGCGGTTTTTACATTCCCTCTATAAGTGATATCTTATGATAAGTGTCTTTTTCTGTGTGACTTATTTCACTTAGAATCGTCGTACCTAAATCCACTCATCATGCTGCTACTAGCCTTATGACGTTGATTTCATGGCTGAGTGATATTCCATTGTACGTAAGGAGCACAACTTCTTTATCCATTTTTCTCTTTCCTGGGATATTTAAGGTGTAACGAAGTGGAGGTTCTTGTCAACAGAGCAGCCCTAAACTTTGGGGTGCTTGTGTCTTGCTGATTTTTAGTTTTCCCAATTCATACGCCCATGAGTGGAAGTGCCCTATGCTCTCTAAGCTGAGTTTTGTAAATGTTTCAGGACACACCGTACACTTCTCCAGAGTGGCTGTTGGCAATTTACATCCCGCCCATCAGCATAGCAAGGCTCCCGTTTCTCCGTGGCCTGTCCTGCATTTCTGGTTTTGACACTTTATTCAGCATGGCCCTTTTGACCGATGGGAAGCGAGACTTCTTTGTAGCGCTGATTTGCCTTTCCAGGTTGCTTGGTTGGCCAAAAAGGGCGTATGCGTTTTTTCCTGAATATATTCAGGAAAAAACGCATACGCCCTTTTTGGCCAAGGGCATCATTGTCGAGGTTTTGCCGCTTTTCCTGTGCTTTAAAGGCGATTCGAATCTGCCTCCTGAAATCTGTTTCCTGCAATTCTGCCTTGCTTTCAAATCCTCTTTGTTGCCTTCCCTCAATATATTTGTAGACGAGAGTTATCATTTATAAGTCTGCAGGTTTGTGAATTGCAGTGCCCCTGAGCTCCATTTTTCAACTCGCTCTCTTGGGAGCTGGCCGCAAAAGCGCAGGATTGCTTTAGGCCCTATTCTGCTTCCGGGCGGCAGACTGAGCCTGTGGTTAAGTCTTCTTCCTGATGGGAAACTAGAGTGACCTGTGCCTGTCCCAACACCTAGAGCTAGTCTCTCATTGGTTCCCCGTCTTCCCGTTCATCCTCAGTTCAAATTGCCACCTGTATGGAACAGGAGGTTAAAGGTGCTGATTCTCCAAGGAGGGAGATTGCTAGTAAAGCGGCTGGAATGGCGAACCCGAGCACAAGGAGATGAGAAATGAGGTGCGTTTTAGAAACCTTTCCCGATCACTCGGTGGACCATCTTCTGGGTTTCTCATGCATGTTTTCGATGTAGGAAGATGCCCTTGAACCTGGAGATTTGGGACCCATGGGATGGGTACCACGCAGTATTACTTTAAAGCGTCTGCGTTTGCTCACCCAACCTCACCAAACCTCTCAGCCCTAAGAGTGTCCACCCTTATGTCTCAATCAGCTGCGGGTCTAGACATGGTCAATCCAGGTGGCATCACAGCCCCTGAACGAATTTTGTAAGAATTTCTCTCTCTTTCACTGTCTTTGTTTCACGGGTTTTTAAAATTATTTGAGTTTTATAATGGGGTTTAGCTGCTTTTCACTGCTGTGTTTATGCAGCTTTACACCCACTTGACTCACTTACAGAGAGATATCAATACATAGGTTTTAAGATTCTTACTAGTCAGATATATTCTTGGGCGGTGAATAGGGGGTGTTGAGTCCAGTTCCCTGAGCAAGGAGTAGGTCTTGTCTATTACGTATTGGGTTTATGGAACGGTATCTGAGCTAATTTGAAACCCTTGTTTTAGGCATCACCCCACCTCACCTTTCCCGTTAGGCAGCCATAGTGTGTTTTCTAACCGTGTGACTCTGTTCTGTTTTGTAATTCAGTTCAAGGGTAGCGGTTTTTACATTCCCTCTATAAGTGATATCTTATGATAAGTGTCTTTTTCTGTGTGACTTATTTCACTTAGAATCGTCGTACCTAAATCCACTCATCATGCTGCTACTAGCCTTATGACGTTGATTTCATGGCTGAGTGATATTCCATTGTACGTAAGGAGCACAACTTCTTTATCCATTTTTCTCTTTCCTGGGATATTTAAGGTGTAACGAAGTGGAGGTTCTTGTCAACAGAGCAGCCCTAAACTTTGGGGTGCTTGTGTCTTGCTGATTTTTAGTTTTCCCAATTCATACGCCCATGAGTGGAAGTGCCCTATGCTCTCTAAGCTGAGTTTTGTAAATGTTTCAGGACACACCGTACACTTCTCCAGAGTGGCTGTTGGCAATTTACATCCCGCCCATCAGCGTAGCAAGGCTCCCGTTTCTCCGTGGCCTGTCCTGCATTTCTGGTTTTGACACTTTATTCAGCATGGCCCTTTTGACCGATGGGAAGCGAGACTTCTTTGTAGCGCTGATTTGCCTTTCCAGGTTGCTTGGTTGGCCAAAAAGGGCGTATGCGTTTTTTCCTGAATATATTCAGGAAAAAACGCATACGCCCTTTTTGGCCAAGGGCATCATTGTCGAGGTTTTGCCGCTTTTCCTGTGCTTTAAAGGCGATTCGAATCTGCCTCCTGAAATCTGTTTCCTGCAATTCTGCCTTGCTTTCAAATCCTCTTTGTTGCCTTCCCTCAATATATTTGTAGACGAGAGTTATCATTTATAAGTCTGCAGGTTTGTGAATTGCAGTGCCCCTGAGCTCCATTTTTCAACTCGCTCTCTTGGGAGCTGGCCGCAAAAGCGCAGGATTGCTTTAGGCCCTATTCTGCTTCCGGGCGGCAGACTGAGCCTCTGGTTAATTCTTCTTCCTGATGGGAAAATAGAGTGACCTGTGCCTGTCCCAACACCTAGAGCTAGTCTCTCATTGGTTCCCCGTCTTCCCGTTCATCCTCAGTTCAAATTGCCACCTGTATGGAACAGGAGGTTAAAGGTGCTGATTCTCCAAGGAGGGAGATTGCTAGTAAAGCGGCTGGAATGGCGAACCCGAGCACAAGGAGATGAGAAATGAGGTGCGTTTTAGAAACCTTTCCCGATCACTCGGTGGACCATCTTCTGGGTTTCTCATGCATGTTTTCGATGTAGGCAGATTCCCTTGAACCTGGAGATTTGGGACCCATGGGATGGGTACCACGCAGTATTACTTTAAAGCGTCTGCGTTTGCTCACCCAACCTCACCAAACCTCTCAGCCCTAAGAGTGTCCACCCTTATGTCTCAATCAGCTGCGGGTCTAGACATGGTCAATCCAGGTGGCATCACAGCCCCTGAACGAATTTTGTAAGAATTTCTCTCTCTTTCACTGTCTTTGTTTCACGGGTTTTTGAAATTAATTGAGTTTTATAATGGGGTTTAGCTGCTTTTCACTGCTGTGTTTATGCAGCTTTACACCCACTTGACTCACTTACAGAGAGATATCAATACATAGGTTTTAAAATTCTTACTAGTCAGATATATTCTTGGGCGGTGAATAGGGGGTGTTGAGTCCAGTTCCCTGAGCAAGGAGTAGGTCTTGTCTATTACGTATTGGGTTTATGGAACGGTATCTGAGCTAATTTGAAACCCTTGTTTTAGGCATCACCCCACCTCACCTTTCCCGTTAGGCAGCCATAGTGTGTTTTCTAACCGTGTGACTCTGTTCTGTTTTGTAATTCAGTTCAAGGGTAGCGGTTTTTACATTCCCTCTATAAGTGATATCTTATGATAAGTGTCTTTTTCTGTGTGACTTATTTCACTTAGAATCCTCGTACCTAAATCCACTCATCATGCTGCTACTAGCCTTATGACGTTGATTTCATGGCTGAGTGATATTCCATTGTACGTAAGGAGCACAACTTCTTTATCCATTTTTCTCTTTCCTGGGATATTTAAGGTGTAACGAAGTGGAGGTTCTTGTCAACAGAGCAGCCCTAAACTTTGGGGTGCTTGTGTCTTGCTGATTTTTAGTTTTCCCAATGTATACGCCCATGAGTGGAAGTGCCCTATGCTCTCTAAGCTGAGTTTTGTAAATGTTTCAGGACACACCGTACACTTCTCCAGAGTGGCTGTTGGCAATTTACATCCCGCCCATCAGCGTAGCAAGGCTCCCGTTTCTCCGTGGCCTGTCCTGCATTTCTGGTTTTGACACTTTATTCAGCATGGCCCTTTTGACCGATGGGAAGCGAGACTTCTTTGTAGCGCTGATTTGCCTTTCCAGGTTGCTTGGTTGGCCAAAAAGGGCGTATGCGTTTTTTCCTGAATATATTCAGGAAAAAACGCATACGCCCTTTTTGGCCAAGGGCATCATTGTCGAGGTTTTGCCGCTTTTCCTGTGCTTTAAAGGCGATTCGAATCTGCCTCCTGAAATCTGTTTCCTGCAATTCTGCCTTGCTTTCAAATCCTCTTTGTTGCCTTCCCTCAATATATTTGTAGACGAGAGTTATCATTTATAAGTCTGCAGGTTTGTGAATTGCAGTGCCCCTGAGCTCCATTTTTCAACTCGCTCTCTTGGGAGCTGGCCGCAAAAGCGCAGGATTGCTTTAGGCCCTATTCTGCTTCCGGGCGGCAGACTGAGCCTCTGGTTAATTCTTCTTCCTGATGGGAAAATAGAGTGACCTGTGCCTGTCCCAACACCTAGAGCTAGTCTCTCATTGGTTCCCCGTCTTCCCGTTCATCCTCAGTTCAAATTGCCACCTGTATGGAACAGGAGGTTAAAGGTGCTGATTCTCCAAGGAGGGAGATTGCTAGTAAAGCGGCTGGAATGGCGAACCCGAGCACAAGGAGATGAGAAATGAGGTGCGTTTTAGAAACCTTTCCCGATCACTCGGTGGACCATCTTCTGGGTTTCTCATGCATGTTTTCGATGTAGGCAGATGCCCTTGAACCTGGAGATTTGGGACCCATGGGATGGGTACCACGCAGTATTACTTTAAAGCGTCTGCGTTTGTTCACCCAACCTCACCAAACCTCTCAGCCCTAAGAGTGTCCACCCTTATGTCTCAATCAGCTGCGGGTCTAGACATGGTCAATCCAGGTGGCATCACAGCCCCTGAACGAATTTTGTAAGAATTTCTCTCTCTTTCACTGTCTTTGTTTCACGGGTTTTTAAAATTAATTGAGTTTTATAATGGGGTTTAGCTGCTTTTCACTGCTGTGTTTATGCAGCTTTACACCCACTTGACTCACTTACAGAGAGGTATCAATACATAGGTTTTAAGATTCTTACTAGTCAGATATATTCTTGGGCGGTGAATAGAGGGTGTTGAGTCCAGTTCCCTGAGCAAGGAGTAGGTCTTGTCTATTACGTATTGGGTTTATGGAACGGTATCTGAGCTAATTTGAAACCCTTGTTTTATGCATCACCCCACCTCACCTTTCCCGTTAGGCAGCCATAGTGTGTTTTCTAACCGTGTGACTCTGTTCTGTTTTGTAATTCAGTTCAAGGGTAGCGGTTTTTACATTCCCTCTATAAGTGATATCTTATGATAAGTGTCTTTTTCTGCGTGACTTATTTGACTTAGAATCGTCGTACCTAAATCCACTCATCATGCTGCTACTAGCCTTATGACGTTGATTTCATGGCTGAGTGATATTCCATTGTACATAAGGAGCACAACTTCTTTATCCATTTTTCTCTTTCCTGGGATATTTAAGGTGTAACGAAGTGGAGGTTCTTGTCAACAGAGCAGCCCTAAACTTTGGGGTGCTTGTGTCTTGCTGATTTTTAGTTTTCCCAATGTATACGCCCATGAGTGGAAGTGCCCTATGCTCTCTAAGCTGAGTTTTGTAAATGTTTCAGGACACACCGTACACTTCTCCAGAGTGGCTGTTGGCAATTTACATCCCGCCCATCAGCGTAGCAAGGCTCCCGTTTCTCCGTGGCTTGTCCTGCATTTCTGGTTTTGACACTTTATTCAGCATGGCCCTTTTGACCGATTGGAAGCGAGACTTTTTTGTAGCGCTGATTTGCCTTTCCAGGTTGCTTGGTTGGCCAAAAAGGGCGTATGCGTTTTTTCCTGAATATATTCAGGAAAAAACGCATACGCCCTTTTTGGCCAAGGGCATCATTGTCGAGGTTTTGCCGCTTTTCCTGTGCTTTAAAGGCGATTCGAATCTGCCTGCTGAAATCTGTTTCCTGCAATTCTGCCTTGCTTTCAAATCCTCTTTGTTGCCTTCCCTCAATATATTTGTAGACGAGAGTTATCATTTATAAGTCTGCAGGTTTGTGAATTGCAGTGCCCCTGAGCTCCATTTTTCAACTCGCTCTCTTGGGAGCTGGCCGCAAAAGCGCAGGATTGCTTTAGGCCCTATTCTGCTTCCGGGCAGCAGACTGAGCCTGTGGTTAATTCTTCTTCCTGATGGGAAAATAGAGTGACCTGTGCCTGTCCCAACACCTAGAGCTAGTCTCTCATTGGTTCCCCGTCTTCCCGTTCATCCTCAGTTCAAATTGCAACCTGTATGGAACAGGAGGTTAAAGGTGCTGATTCTCCAAGGAGGGAGATTGCTAGTAAAGCGGCTGGAATGGCGAACCCGAGCACAAGGAGATGAGAAATGAGGTGCGTTTTAGAAACCTTTCCCGATCACTCGGTGGACCATCTTCTGGGTTTCTCATGCATGTTTTCGATGTAGGCAGATGCCCTTGAACCTGGAGATTTGGGACCCATGGGATGGGTACCACGCAGTATTACTTTAAAGCGTCTGCGTTTGCTCACCCAACCTCACCAAACCTCTCAGCCCCAAGAGTGTCCACCCTTATGTCTCAATCAGCTGCGGGTCTAGATATGGTCAATCCAGGTGGCATCACAGCCCCTGAACGAATTTTGTAAGAATTTCTCTCTCTTTCACTGTCTTTGTTTCACGGGTTTTTGAAATTAATTGAGTTTTATAATGGGGTTTAGCTGCTTTTCACTGCTGTGTTTATGCAGCTTTACACCCACTTGACTCACTTACAGAGAGATATCAATACATAGGTGTTGAGATTCTTACTAGTCAGATATATTCTTGGGCGGTGAATAGGGGGTGTTGAGTCCAGTTCCCTGAGCAAGGAGTAGGTCTTGTCTATTACGTATTGGGTTTATGGAACGGTATCTGAGCTAATTTGAAACCCTTGTTTTATGCATCACCCCACCTCACCTTTCCCGTTAGGCAGCCATAGTGTCTTTTCTAACCGTGTGACTCTGTTCTGTTTTGTAATTCAGTTCAAGGGTAGCGGTTTTTACATTCCCTCTATAAGTGATATCTTATGATAAGTGTCTTTTTCTGTGTGACTTATTTCACTTAGAATCGTCGTACCTAAATCCACTCATCATGCTGCTACTAGCCTTATGACGTTGATTTCATGGCTGAGTGATATTCCATTGTACATAAGGAGCACAACTTCTTTATCCATTTTTCTCTTTCCTGGGATATTTAAGGTGTAACGAAGTGGAGGTTCTTGTCAACAGAGCAGCCCTAAACATTGGGGTGCTTGTGTCTTGCTGATTTTTAGTTTTCCCAATTTATACGCCCATGAGTGGAAGTGCCCTATGCTCTCTAAGCTGAGTTTTGTAAATGTTTCAGGACACACCGTACACTTCTCCAGAGTGGCTGTTGGCAATTTACATCCCGCCCATCAGCGTAGCAAGGCTCCCGTTTCTCCGTGGCCTGTCCTGCATTTCTGGTTTTGACACTTTATTCAGCATGGCCCTTTTGACCGATGGGAAGCGAGACTTCTTTGTAGCGCTGATTTGCCTTTCCAGGTTGCTTGGTTGGCCAAAAAGGGCGTATGCGTTTTGTCCTGAATATATTCAGGAAAAAACGCATACGCCCTTTTTGGCCAAGGGCATCATTGTCGAGGTTTTGCCGCTTTTCCTGTGCTTTAAAGGCGATTCGAATCTGCCTGCTGAAATCTGTTTCCTGCAATTCTGCCTTGCTTTCAAATCCTCTTTGTTGCCTTCCCTCAATATATTTGTAGACGAGAGTTATCATTTATAAGTCTGCAGGTTTGTGAATTGCAGTGCCCCTGAGCTCCATTTTTCAACTCGCTCTCTTGGGAGCTGGCCGCAAAAGCGCAGGATTGCTTTAGGCACTATTCTGCTTCCGGGCGGCAGACTGAGCCTCTGGTTAATTCTTCTTCCTGATGGGAAAATAGAGTGACCTGTGCCTGTCCCAACACCTAGAGCTAGTCTCTCATTGGTTCCCCGTCTTCCCGTTCATCCTCCGTTCAAATTGCCACCTGTATGGAACAGGAGGTTAAAGGTGCTGATTCTCCAAGGAGGGAGATTGCTAGTAAAGCGGCTGGAATGGCGAACCCGAGCACAAGGAGATGAGAAATGAGGTGCGTTTTAGAAACCTTTCCCGATCACTCGGTGGACCATCTTCTGGGTTTCTCATGCATGTTTTCGATGTAGGCAGATGCCCTTGAACCTGGAGATTTGGGACCCATGGGATGGGTACCACGCAGTATTACTTTAAAGCGTCTGCGTTTGCTCACCCAACCTCACCAAACCTCTCAGCCCTAAGAGTGTCCACCCTTATGTCTCAATCAGCTGCGGGTCTAGACATGGTCAATCCAGGTGGCATCACAGCCCCTGAACGAATTTTGTAAGAATTTCTCTCTCTTTCACTGTCTTTGTTTCACGGGTTTTTAAAATTATTTGAGTTTTATAATGGGGTTTAGCTGCTTTTCACTGCTGTGTTTATGCAGCTTTACACCCACTTGACTCACTTACAGAGAGATATCAATACATAGGTTTTAAGATTCTTACTAGTCAGATATATTCTTGGGCGGTGAATAGGGGGTGTTGAGTCCAGTTCCCTGAGCAAGGAGTAGGTCTTGTCTATTACGTATTGGGTTTATGGAACGGTATCTGAGCTAATTTGAAACCCTTGTTTTAGGCATCACCCCACCTCACCTTTCCCGTTAGGCAGCCATAGTGTGTTTTCTAACCGTGTGACTCTGTTCTGTTTTCTAATTCAGTTCAAGGGTAGCGGTTTTTACATTCCCTCTATAAGTGATATCTTATGATAAGTGTCTTTTTCTGTGTGACTTATTTCACTTAGAATCGTCGTACCTAAATCCACTCATCATGCTGCTACTAGCCTTATGACGTTGATTTCATGGCTGAGTGATATTCCATTGTACGTAAGGAGCACAACTTCTTTATCCATTTTTCTCTTTCCTGGGATATTTAAGGTGTAACGAAGTGGAGGTTCTTGTCAACAGAGCAGCCCTAAACTTTGGGGTGCTTGTGTCTTGCTGATTTTTAGTTTTCCCAATTCATACGCCCATGAGTGGAAGTGCCCTATGCTCTCTAAGCTGAGTTTTGTAAATGTTTCAGGACACACCGTACACTTCTCCAGAGTGGCTGTTGGCAATTTACATCCCGCCCATCAGCATAGCAAGGCTCCCGTTTCTCCGTGGCCTGTCCTGCATTTCTGGTTTTGACACTTTATTCAGCATGGCCCTTTTGACCGATGGGAAGCGAGACTTCTTTGTAGCGCTGATTTGCCTTTCCAGGTTGCTTGGTTGGCCAAAAAGGGCGTATGCGTTTTTTCCTGAATATATTCAGGAAAAAACGCATACGCCCTTTTTGGCCAAGGGCATCATTGTCGAGGTTTTGCCGCTTTTCCTGTGCTTTAAAGGCGATTCGAATCTGCCTCCTGAAATCTGTTTCCTGCAATTCTGCCTTGCTTTCAAATCCTCTTTGTTGCCTTCCCTCAATATATTTGTAGACGAGAGTTATCATTTATAAGTCTGCAGGTTTGTGAATTGCAGTGCCCCTGAGCTCCATTTTTCAACTCGCTCTCTTGGGAGCTGGCCGCAAAAGCGCAGGATTGCTTTAGGCCCTATTCTGCTTCCGGGCGGCAGACTGAGCCTGTGGTTAAGTCTTCTTCCTGATGGGAAACTAGAGTGACCTGTGCCTGTCCCAACACCTAGAGCTAGTCTCTCATTGGTTCCCCGTCTTCCCGTTCATCCTCAGTTCAAATTGCCACCTGTATGGAACAGGAGGTTAAAGGTGCTGATTCTCCAAGGAGGGAGATTGCTAGTAAAGCGGCTGGAATGGCGAACCCGAGCACAAGGAGATGAGAAATGAGGTGCGTTTTAGAAACCTTTCCCGATCACTCGGTGGACCATCTTCTGGGTTTCTCATGCATGTTTTCGATGTAGGAAGATGCCCTTGAACCTGGAGATTTGGGACCCATGGGATGGGTACCACGCAGTATTACTTTAAAGCGTCTGCGTTTGCTCACCCAACCTCACCAAACCTCTCAGCCCTAAGAGTGTCCACCCTTATGTCTCAATCAGCTGCGGGTCTAGACATGGTCAATCCAGGTGGCATCACAGCCCCTGAACGAATTTTGTAAGAATTTCTCTCTCTTTCACTGTCTTTGTTTCACGGGTTTTTAAAATTATTTGAGTTTTATAATGGGGTTTAGCTGCTTTTCACTGCTGTGTTTATGCAGCTTTACACCCACTTGACTCACTTACAGAGAGATATCAATACATAGGTTTTAAGATTCTTACTAGTCAGATATATTCTTGGGCGGTGAATAGGGGGTGTTGAGTCCAGTTCCCTGAGCAAGGAGTAGGTCTTGTCTATTACGTATTGGGTTTATGGAACGGTATCTGAGCTAATTTGAAACCCTTGTTTTAGGCATCACCCCACCTCACCTTTCCCGTTAGGCAGCCATAGTGTGTTTTCTAACCGTGTGACTCTGTTCTGTTTTGTAATTCAGTTCAAGGGTAGCGGTTTTTACATTCCCTCTATAAGTGATATCTTATGATAAGTGTCTTTTTCTGTGTGACTTATTTCACTTAGAATCGTCGTACCTAAATCCACTCATCATGCTGCTACTAGCCTTATGACGTTGATTTCATGGCTGAGTGATATTCCATTGTACGTAAGGAGCACAACTTCTTTATCCATTTTTCTCTTTCCTGGGATATTTAAGGTGTAACGAAGTGGAGGTTCTTGTCAACAGAGCAGCCCTAAACTTTGGGGTGCTTGTGTCTTGCTGATTTTTAGTTTTCCCAATTCATACGCCCATGAGTGGAAGTGCCCTATGCTCTCTAAGCTGAGTTTTGTAAATGTTTCAGGACACACCGTACACTTCTCCAGAGTGGCTGTTGGCAATTTACATCCCGCCCATCAGCGTAGCAAGGCTCCCGTTTCTCCGTGGCCTGTCCTGCATTTCTGGTTTTGACACTTTATTCAGCATGGCCCTTTTGACCGATGGGAAGCGAGACTTCTTTGTAGCGCTGATTTGCCTTTCCAGGTTGCTTGGTTGGCCAAAAAGGGCGTATGCGTTTTTTCCTGAATATATTCAGGAAAAAACGCATACGCCCTTTTTGGCCAAGGGCATCATTGTCGAGGTTTTGCCGCTTTTCCTGTGCTTTAAAGGCGATTCGAATCTGCCTCCTGAAATCTGTTTCCTGCAATTCTGCCTTGCTTTCAAATCCTCTTTGTTGCCTTCCCTCAATATATTTGTAGACGAGAGTTATCATTTATAAGTCTGCAGGTTTGTGAATTGCAGTGCCCCTGAGCTCCATTTTTCAACTCGCTCTCTTGGGAGCTGGCCGCAAAAGCGCAGGATTGCTTTAGGCCCTATTCTGCTTCCGGGCGGCAGACTGAGCCTCTGGTTAATTCTTCTTCCTGATGGGAAAATAGAGTGACCTGTGCCTGTCCCAACACCTAGAGCTAGTCTCTCATTGGTTCCCCGTCTTCCCGTTCATCCTCAGTTCAAATTGCCACCTGTATGGAACAGGAGGTTAAAGGTGCTGATTCTCCAAGGAGGGAGATTGCTAGTAAAGCGGCTGGAATGGCGAACCCGAGCACAAGGAGATGAGAAATGAGGTGCGTTTTAGAAACCTTTCCCGATCACTCGGTGGACCATCTTCTGGGTTTCTCATGCATGTTTTCGATGTAGGCAGATTCCCTTGAACCTGGAGATTTGGGACCCATGGGATGGGTACCACGCAGTATTACTTTAAAGCGTCTGCGTTTGCTCACCCAACCTCACCAAACCTCTCAGCCCTAAGAGTGTCCACCCTTATGTCTCAATCAGCTGCGGGTCTAGACATGGTCAATCCAGGTGGCATCACAGCCCCTGAACGAATTTTGTAAGAATTTCTCTCTCTTTCACTGTCTTTGTTTCACGGGTTTTTAAAATTAATTGAGTTTTATAATGGGGTTTAGCTGCTTTTCACTGCTGTGTTTATGCAGCTTTACACCCACTTGACTCACTTACAGAGAGATATCAATACATAGGTTTTAAAATTCTTACTAGTCAGATATATTCTTGGGCGGTGAATAGGGGGTGTTGAGTCCAGTTCCCTGAGCAAGGAGTAGGTCTTGTCTATTACGTATTGGGTTTATGGAACGGTATCTGAGCTAATTTGAAACCCTTGTTTTAGGCATCACCCCACCTCACCTTTCCCGTTAGGCAGCCATAGTGTGTTTTCTAACCGTGTGACTCTGTTCTGTTTTGTAATTCAGTTCAAGGGTAGCGGTTTTTACATTCCCTCTATAAGTGATATCTTATGATAAGTGTCTTTTTCTGTGTGACTTATTTCACTTAGAATCCTCGTACCTAAATCCACTCATCATGCTGCTACTAGCCTTATGACGTTGATTTCATGGCTGAGTGATATTCCATTGTACGTAAGGAGCACAACTTCTTTATCCATTTTTCTCTTTCCTGGGATATTTAAGGTGTAACGAAGTGGAGGTTCTTGTCAACAGAGCAGCCCTAAACTTTGGGGTGCTTGTGTCTTGCTGATTTTTAGTTTTCCCAATGTATACGCCCATGAGTGGAAGTGCCCTATGCTCTCTAAGCTGAGTTTTGTAAATGTTTCAGGACACACCGTACACTTCTCCAGAGTGGCTGTTGGCAATTTACATCCCGCCCATCAGCGTAGCAAGGCTCCCGTTTCTCCGTGGCCTGTCCTGCATTTCTGGTTTTGACACTTTATTCAGCATGGCCCTTTTGACCGATGGGAAGCGAGACTTCTTTGTAGCGCTGATTTGCCTTTCCAGGTTGCTTGGTTGGCCAAAAAGGGCGTATGCGTTTTTTCCTGAATATATTCAGGAAAAAACGCATACGCCCTTTTTGGCCAAGGGCATCATTGTCGAGGTTTTGCCGCTTTTCCTGTGCTTTAAAGGCGATTCGAATCTGCCTCCTGAAATCTGTTTCCTGCAATTCTGCCTTGCTTTCAAATCCTCTTTGTTGCCTTCCCTCAATATATTTGTAGACGAGAGTTATCATTTATAAGTCTGCAGGTTTGTGAATTGCAGTGCCCCTGAGCTCCATTTTTCAACTCGCTCTCTTGGGAGCTGGCCGCAAAAGCGCAGGATTGCTTTAGGCCCTATTCTGCTTCCGGGCGGCAGACTGAGCCTCTGGTTAATTCTTCTTCCTGATGGGAAAATAGAGTGACCTGTGCCTGTCCCAACACCTAGAGCTAGTCTCTCATTGGTTCCCCGTCTTCCCGTTCATCCTCAGTTCAAATTGCCACCTGTATGGAACAGGAGGTTAAAGGTGCTGATTCTCCAAGGAGGGAGATTGCTAGTAAAGCGGCTGGAATGGCGAACCCGAGCACAAGGAGATGAGAAATGAGGTGCGTTTTAGAAACCTTTCCCGATCACTCGGTGGACCATCTTCTGGGTTTCTCATGCATGTTTTCGATGTAGGCAGATGCCCTTGAACCTGGAGATTTGGGACCCATGGGATGGGTACCACGCAGTATTACTTTAAAGCGTCTGCGTTTGTTCACCCAACCTCACCAAACCTCTCAGCCCTAAGAGTGTCCACCCTTATGTCTCAATCAGCTGCGGGTCTAGACATGGTCAATCCAGGTGGCATCACAGCCCCTGAACGAATTTTGTAAGAATTTCTCTCTCTTTCACTGTCTTTGTTTCACGGGTTTTTAAAATTAATTGAGTTTTATAATGGGGTTTAGCTGCTTTTCACTGCTGTGTTTATGCAGCTTTACACCCACTTGACTCACTTACAGAGAGGTATCAATACATAGGTTTTAAGATTCTTACTAGTCAGATATATTCTTGGGCGGTGAATAGAGGGTGTTGAGTCCAGTTCCCTGAGCAAGGAGTAGGTCTTGTCTATTACGTATTGGGTTTATGGAACGGTATCTGAGCTAATTTGAAACCCTTGTTTTATGCATCACCCCACCTCACCTTTCCCGTTAGGCAGCCATAGTGTGTTTTCTAACCGTGTGACTCTGTTCTGTTTTGTAATTCAGTTCAAGGGTAGCGGTTTTTACATTCCCTCTATAAGTGATATCTTATGATAAGTGTCTTTTTCTGCGTGACTTATTTGACTTAGAATCGTCGTACCTAAATCCACTCATCATGCTGCTACTAGCCTTATGACGTTGATTTCATGGCTGAGTGATATTCCATTGTACATAAGGAGCACAACTTCTTTATCCATTTTTCTCTTTCCTGGGATATTTAAGGTGTAACGAAGTGGAGGTTCTTGTCAACAGAGCAGCCCTAAACTTTGGGGTGCTTGTGTCTTGCTGATTTTTAGTTTTCCCAATGTATACGCCCATGAGTGGAAGTGCCCTATGCTCTCTAAGCTGAGTTTTGTAAATGTTTCAGGACACACCGTACACTTCTCCAGAGTGGCTGTTGGCAATTTACATCCCGCCCATCAGCGTAGCAAGGCTCCCGTTTCTCCGTGGCTTGTCCTGCATTTCTGGTTTTGACACTTTATTCAGCATGGCCCTTTTGACCGATTGGAAGCGAGACTTTTTTGTAGCGCTGATTTGCCTTTCCAGGTTGCTTGGTTGGCCAAAAAGGGCGTATGCGTTTTTTCCTGAATATATTCAGGAAAAAACGCATACGCCCTTTTTGGCCAAGGGCATCATTGTCGAGGTTTTGCCGCTTTTCCTGTGCTTTAAAGGCGATTCGAATCTGCCTCCTGAAATCTGTTTCCTGCAATTCTGCCTTGCTTTCAAATCCTCTTTGTTGCCTTCCCTCAATATATTTGTAGACGAGAGTTATCATTTATAAGTCTGCAGGTTTGTGAATTGCAGTGCCCCTGAGCTCCATTTTTCAACTCGCTCTCTTGGGAGCTGGCCGCAAAAGCGCAGGATTGCTTTAGGCCCTATTCTGCTTCCGGGCGGCAGACTGAGCCTGTGGTTAAGTCTTCTTCCTGATGGGAAACTAGAGTGACCTGTGCCTGTCCCAAAACCTAGAGCTAGTCTCTCATTGGTTCCCCGTCTTCCCGTTCATCCTCAGTTCAAATTGCCACCTGTATGGAACAGGAGGTTAAAGGTGCTGATTCTCCAAGGAGGGAGATTGCTAGTAAAGCGGCTGGAATGGCGAACCCGAGCACAAGGAGATGAGAAATGAGGTGTGTTTTAGAAACCTTTCCCGATCACTCGGTGGACCATCTTCTGGGTTTCTCATGCATGTTTTCGATGTAGGAAGATGCCCTTGAACCTGGAGATTTGGGACCCATGGGATGGGTACCACGCAGTATTACTTTAAAGCGTCTGCGTTTGCTCACCCAACCTCACCAAACCTCTCAGCCCTAAGAGTGTCCACCCTTATGTCTCAATCAGCTGCGGGTCTAGACATGGTCAATCCAGGTGGCATCACAGCCCCTGAACGAATTTTGTAAGAATTTCTCTCTCTTTCACTGTCTTTGTTTCACGGGTTTTAGAAATTAATTGAGTTTTATAATGGGGTTTAGCTGCTTTTCACTGCTGTGTTTATGCAGCTTTACACCCACTTGACTCACTTACAGAGAGATATCAATACATAGGTGTTGAGATTCTTACTAGTCAGATATATTCTTGGGCGGTGAATAGGGGGTGTTGAGTCCAGTTCCCTGAGCAAGGAGTAGGTCTTGTCTATTACGTATTGGGTTTATGGAACGGTATCTGAGCTAATTTGAAACCCTTGTTTTATGCATCACCCCACCTCACCTTTCCCGTTAGGCAGCCATAGTGTCTTTTCTAACCGTGTGACTCTGTTCTGTTTTGTAATTCAGTTCAAGGGTAGCGGTTTTTACATTCCCTCTATAAGTGATATCTTATGATAAGTGTCTTTTTCTGTGTGACTTATTTCACTTAGAATCGTCGTACCTAAATCCACTCATCATGCTGCTACTAGCCTTATGACGTTGATTTCATGGCTGAGTGATATTCCATTGTACATAAGGAGCACAACTTCTTTATCCATTTTTCTCTTTCCTGGGATATTTAAGGTGTAACGAAGTGGAGGTTCTTGTCAACAGAGCAGCCCTAAACATTGGGGTGCTTGTGTCTTGCTGATTTTTAGTTTTCCCAATTTATACGCCCATGAGTGGAAGTGCCCTATGCTCTCTAAGCTGAGTTTTGTAAATGTTTCAGGACACACCGTACACTTCTCCAGAGTGGCTGTTGGCAATTTACATCCCGCCCATCAGCGTAGCAAGGCTCCCGTTTCTCCGTGGCCTGTCCTGCATTTCTGGTTTTGACACTTTATTCAGCATGGCCCTTTTGACCGATGGGAAGCGAGACTTCTTTGTAGCGCTGATTTGCCTTTCCAGGTTGCTTGGTTGGCCAAAAAGGGCGTATGCGTTTTGTCCTGAATATATTCAGGAAAAAACGCATACGCCCTTTTTGGCCAAGGGCATCATTGTCGAGGTTTTGCCGCTTTTCCTGTGCTTTAAAGGCGATTCGAATCTGCCTGCTGAAATCTGTTTCCTGCAATTCTGCCTTGCTTTCAAATCCTCTTTGTTGCCTTCCCTCAATATATTTGTAGACGAGAGTTATCATTTATAAGTCTGCAGGTTTGTGAATTGCAGTGCCCCTGAGCTCCATTTTTCAACTCGCTCTCTTGGGAGCTGGCCGCAAAAGCGCAGGATTGCTTTAGGCACTATTCTGCTTCCGGGCGGCAGACTGAGCCTCTGGTTAATTCTTCTTCCTGATGGGAAAATAGAGTGACCTGTGCCTGTCCCAACACCTAGAGCTAGTCTCTCATTGGTTCCCCGTCTTCCCGTTCATCCTCCGTTCAAATTGCCACCTGTATGGAACAGGAGGTTAAAGGTGCTGATTCTCCAAGGAGGGAGATTGCTAGTAAAGCGGCTGGAATGGCGAACCCGAGCACAAGGAGATGAGAAATGAGGTGCGTTTTAGAAACCTTTCCCGATCACTCGGTGGACCATCTTCTGGGTTTCTCATGCATGTTTTCGATGTAGGCAGATGCCCTTGAACCTGGAGATTTGGGACCCATGGGATGGGTACCACGCAGTATTACTTTAAAGCGTCTGCGTTTGCTCACCCAACCTCACCAAACCTCTCAGCCCTAAGAGTGTCCACCCTTATGTCTCAATCAGCTGCGGGTCTAGACATGGTCAATCCAGGTGGCATCACAGCCCCTGAACGAATTTTGTAAGAATTTCTCTCTCTTTCACTGTCTTTGTTTCACGGGTTTTTAAAATTATTTGAGTTTTATAATGGGGTTTAGCTGCTTTTCACTGCTGTGTTTATGCAGCTTTACACCCACTTGACTCACTTACAGAGAGATATCAATACATAGGTTTTAAGATTCTTACTAGTCAGATATATTCTTGGGCGGTGAATAGGGGGTGTTGAGTCCAGTTCCCTGAGCAAGGAGTAGGTCTTGTCTATTACGTATTGGGTTTATGGAACGGTATCTGAGCTAATTTGAAACCCTTGTTTTAGGCATCACCCCACCTCACCTTTCCCGTTAGGCAGCCATAGTGTGTTTTCTAACCGTGTGACTCTGTTCTGTTTTCTAATTCAGTTCAAGGGTAGCGGTTTTTACATTCCCTCTATAAGTGATATCTTATGATAAGTGTCTTTTTCTGTGTGACTTATTTCACTTAGAATCGTCGTACCTAAATCCACTCATCATGCTGCTACTAGCCTTATGACGTTGATTTCATGGCTGAGTGATATTCCATTGTACGTAAGGAGCACAACTTCTTTATCCATTTTTCTCTTTCCTGGGATATTTAAGGTGTAACGAAGTGGAGGTTCTTGTCAACAGAGCAGCCCTAAACTTTGGGGTGCTTGTGTCTTGCTGATTTTTAGTTTTCCCAATTCATACGCCCATGAGTGGAAGTGCCCTATGCTCTCTAAGCTGAGTTTTGTAAATGTTTCAGGACACACCGTACACTTCTCCAGAGTGGCTGTTGGCAATTTACATCCCGCCCATCAGCATAGCAAGGCTCCCGTTTCTCCGTGGCCTGTCCTGCATTTCTGGTTTTGACACTTTATTCAGCATGGCCCTTTTGACCGATGGGAAGCGAGACTTCTTTGTAGCGCTGATTTGCCTTTCCAGGTTGCTTGGTTGGCCAAAAAGGGCGTATGCGTTTTTTCCTGAATATATTCAGGAAAAAACGCATACGCCCTTTTTGGCCAAGGGCATCATTGTCGAGGTTTTGCCGCTTTTCCTGTGCTTTAAAGGCGATTCGAATCTGCCTCCTGAAATCTGTTTCCTGCAATTCTGCCTTGCTTTCAAATCCTCTTTGTTGCCTTCCCTCAATATATTTGTAGACGAGAGTTATCATTTATAAGTCTGCAGGTTTGTGAATTGCAGTGCCCCTGAGCTCCATTTTTCAACTCGCTCTCTTGGGAGCTGGCCGCAAAAGCGCAGGATTGCTTTAGGCCCTATTCTGCTTCCGGGCGGCAGACTGAGCCTGTGGTTAAGTCTTCTTCCTGATGGGAAACTAGAGTGACCTGTGCCTGTCCCAACACCTAGAGCTAGTCTCTCATTGGTTCCCCGTCTTCCCGTTCATCCTCAGTTCAAATTGCCACCTGTATGGAACAGGAGGTTAAAGGTGCTGATTCTCCAAGGAGGGAGATTGCTAGTAAAGCGGCTGGAATGGCGAACCCGAGCACAAGGAGATGAGAAATGAGGTGCGTTTTAGAAACCTTTCCCGATCACTCGGTGGACCATCTTCTGGGTTTCTCATGCATGTTTTCGATGTAGGAAGATGCCCTTGAACCTGGAGATTTGGGACCCATGGGATGGGTACCACGCAGTATTACTTTAAAGCGTCTGCGTTTGCTCACCCAACCTCACCAAACCTCTCAGCCCTAAGAGTGTCCACCCTTATGTCTCAATCAGCTGCGGGTCTAGACATGGTCAATCCAGGTGGCATCACAGCCCCTGAACGAATTTTGTAAGAATTTCTCTCTCTTTCACTGTCTTTGTTTCACGGGTTTTTAAAATTATTTGAGTTTTATAATGGGGTTTAGCTGCTTTTCACTGCTGTGTTTATGCAGCTTTACACCCACTTGACTCACTTACAGAGAGATATCAATACATAGGTTTTAAGATTCTTACTAGTCAGATATATTCTTGGGCGGTGAATAGGGGGTGTTGAGTCCAGTTCCCTGAGCAAGGAGTAGGTCTTGTCTATTACGTATTGGGTTTATGGAACGGTATCTGAGCTAATTTGAAACCCTTGTTTTATGCATCACCCCACCTCACCTTTCCCGTTAGGCAGCCATAGTGTGTTTTCTAACCGTGTGACTCTGTTCTGTTTTGTAATTCAGTTCAAGGGTAGCGGTTTTTACATTCCCTCTATAAGTGATATCTTATGATAAGTGTCTTTTTCTGCGTGACTTATTTGACTTAGAATCGTCGTACCTAAATCCACTCATCATGCTGCTACTAGCCTTATGACGTTGATTTCATGGCTGAGTGATATTCCATTGTACATAAGGAGCACAACTTCTTTATCCATTTTTCTCTTTCCTGGGATATTTAAGGTGTAACGAAGTGGAGGTTCTTGTCAACAGAGCAGCCCTAAACTTTGGGGTGCTTGTGTCTTGCTGATTTTTAGTTTTCCCAATGTATACGCCCATGAGTGGAAGTGCCCTATGCTCTCTAAGCTGAGTTTTGTAAATGTTTCAGGACACACCGTACACTTCTCCAGAGTGGCTGTTGGCAATTTACATCCCGCCCATCAGCGTAGCAAGGCTCCCGTTTCTCCGTGGCTTGTCCTGCATTTCTGGTTTTGACACTTTATTCAGCATGGCCCTTTTGACCGATTGGAAGCGAGACTTTTTTGTAGCGCTGATTTGCCTTTCCAGGTTGCTTGGTTGGCCAAAAAGGGCGTATGCGTTTTTTCCTGAATATATTCAGGAAAAAACGCATACGCCCTTTTTGGCCAAGGGCATCATTGTCGAGGTTTTGCCGCTTTTCCTGTGCTTTAAAGGCGATTCGAATCTGCCTCCTGAAATCTGTTTCCTGCAATTCTGCCTTGCTTTCAAATCCTCTTTGTTGCCTTCCCTCAATATATTTGTAGACGAGAGTTATCATTTATAAGTCTGCAGGTTTGTGAATTGCAGTGCCCCTGAGTTCCATTTTTCAACTCGCTCTCTTGGGAGCTGGCCGCAAAAGCGCAGGATTCCTTTAGGCCCTATTCTGCTTCCGGGCGGCAGACTGAGCCTGTGGTTAAGTCTTCTTCCTGATGGGAAACTAGAGTGACCTGTGCCTGTCCCAACACCTAGAGCTAGTCTCTCATTGGTTCCCCGTCTTCCTGTTCATCCTCAGTTCAAATTGCCACCTGTATGGAACAGGAGGTTAAAGGTGCTGATTCTCCAAGGAGGGAGATTGCTAGTAAAGCGGCTGGAATGGCGAACCCGAGCACAAGGAGATGAGAAATGAGGTGTGTTTTAGAAACCTTTCCCGATCACTCGGTGGACCATCTTCTGGGTTTCTCATGCATGTTTTCGATGTAGGAAGATGCCCTTGAACCTGGAGATTTGGGACCCATGGGATGGGTACCACGCAGTATTACTTTAAAGCGTCTGCGTTTGCTCACCCAACCTCACCAAACCTCTCAGCCCTAAGAGTGTCCACCCTTATGTCTCAATCAGCTGCGGGTCTAGACATGGTCAATCCAGGTGGCATCACAGCCCCTGAACGAATTTTGTAAGAATTTCTCTCTCTTTCACTGTCTTTGTTTCACGGGTTTTTGAAATTAATTGAGTTTTATAATGGGGTTTAGCTGCTTTTCACTGCTGTGTTTATGCAGCTTTACACCCACTTGACTCACTTACAGAGAGATATCAATACATAGGTGTTGAGATTCTTACTAGTCAGATATATTCTTGGGCGGTGAATAGGGGGTGTTGAGTCCAGTTCCCTGAGCAAGGAGTAGGTCTTGTCTATTACGTATTGGGTTTATGGAACGGTATCTGAGCTAATTTGAAACCCTTGTTTTATGCATCACCCCACCTCACCTTTCCCGTTAGGCAGCCATAGTGTCTTTTCTAACCGTGTGACTCTGTTCTGTTTTGTAATTCAGTTCAAGGGTAGCGGTTTTTACATTCCCTCTATAAGTGATATCTTATGATAAGTGTCTTTTTCTGTGTGACTTATTTCACTTAGAATCGTCGTACCTAAATCCACTCATCATGCTGCTACTAGCCTTATGACGTTGATTTCATGGCTGAGTGATATTCCATTGTACATAAGGAGCACAACTTCTTTATCCATTTTTCTCTTTCCTGGGATATTTAAGGTGTAACGAAGTGGAGGTTCTTGTCAACAGAGCAGCCCTAAACATTGGGGTGCTTGTGTCTTGCTGATTTTTAGTTTTCCCAATTTATACGCCCATGAGTGGAAGTGCCCTATGCTCTCTAAGCTGAGTTTTGTAAATGTTTCAGGACACACCGTACACTTCTCCAGAGTGGCTGTTGGCAATTTACATCCCGCCCATCAGCGTAGCAAGGCTCCCGTTTCTCCGTGGCCTGTCCTGCATTTCTGGTTTTGACACTTTATTCAGCATGGCCCTTTTGACCGATGGGAAGCGAGACTTCTTTGTAGCGCTGATTTGCCTTTCCAGGTTGCTTGGTTGGCCAAAAAGGGCGTATGCGTTTTGTCCTGAATATATTCAGGAAAAAACGCATACGCCCTTTTTGGCCAAGGGCATCATTGTCGAGGTTTTGCCGCTTTTCCTGTGCTTTAAAGGCGATTCGAATCTGCCTGCTGAAATCTGTTTCCTGCAATTCTGCCTTGCTTTCAAATCCTCTTTGTTGCCTTCCCTCAATATATTTGTAGACGAGAGTTATCATTTATAAGTCTGCAGGTTTGTGAATTGCAGTGCCCCTGAGCTCCATTTTTCAACTCGCTCTCTTGGGAGCTGGCCGCAAAAGCGCAGGATTGCTTTAGGCACTATTCTGCTTCCGGGCGGCAGACTGAGCCTCTGGTTAATTCTTCTTCCTGATGGGAAAATAGAGTGACCTGTGCCTGTCCCAACACCTAGAGCTAGTCTCTCATTGGTTCCCCGTCTTCCCGTTCATCCTCCGTTCAAATTGCCACCTGTATGGAACAGGAGGTTAAAGGTGCTGATTCTCCAAGGAGGGAGATTGCTAGTAAAGCGGCTGGAATGGCGAACCCGAGCACAAGGAGATGAGAAATGAGGTGCGTTTTAGAAACCTTTCCCGATCACTCGGTGGACCATCTTCTGGGTTTCTCATGCATGTTTTCGATGTAGGCAGATGCCCTTGAACCTGGAGATTTGGGACCCATGGGATGGGTACCACGCAGTATTACTTTAAAGCGTCTGCGTTTGCTCACCCAACCTCACCAAACCTCTCAGCCCTAAGAGTGTCCACCCTTATGTCTCAATCAGCTGCGGGTCTAGACATGGTCAATCCAGGTGGCATCACAGCCCCTGAACGAATTTTGTAAGAATTTCTCTCTCTTTCACTGTCTTTGTTTCACGGGTTTTTAAAATTATTTGAGTTTTATAATGGGGTTTAGCTGCTTTTCACTGCTGTGTTTATGCAGCTTTACACCCACTTGACTCACTTACAGAGAGATATCAATACATAGGTTTTAAGATTCTTACTAGTCAGATATATTCTTGGGCGGTGAATAGGGGGTGTTGAGTCCAGTTCCCTGAGCAAGGAGTAGGTCTTGTCTATTACGTATTGGGTTTATGGAACGGTATCTGAGCTAATTTGAAACCCTTGTTTTAGGCATCACCCCACCTCACCTTTCCCGTTAGGCAGCCATAGTGTGTTTTCTAACCGTGTGACTCTGTTCTGTTTTGTAATTCAGTTCAAGGGTAGCGGTTTTTACATTCCCTCTATAAGTGATATCTTATGATAAGTGTCTTTTTCTGTGTGACTTATTTCACTTAGAATCGTCGTACCTAAATCCACTCATCATGCTGCTACTAGCCTTATGACGTTGATTTCATGGCTGAGTGATATTCCATTGTACGTAAGGAGCACAACTTCTTTATCCATTTTTCTCTTTCCTGGGATATTTAAGGTGTAACGAAGTGGAGGTTCTTGTCAACAGAGCAGCCCTAAACTTTGGGGTGCTTGTGTCTTGCTGATTTTTAGTTTTCCCAATTCATACGCCCATGAGTGGAAGTGCCCTATGCTCTCTAAGCTGAGTTTTGTAAATGTTTCAGGACACACCGTACACTTCTCCAGAGTGGCTGTTGGCAATTTACATCCCGCCCATCAGCGTAGCAAGGCTCCCGTTTCTCCGTGGCCTGTCCTGCATTTCTGGTTTTGACACTTTATTCAGCATGGCCCTTTTGACCGATGGGAAGCGAGACTTCTTTGAAGCGCTGATTTGCCTTTCCAGGTTGCTTGGTTGGCCAAAAAGGGCGTATGCGTTTTTTCCTGAATATATTCAGGAAAAAACGCATACGCCCTTTTTGGCCAAGGGCATCATTGTCGAGGTTTTGCCGCTTTTCCTGTGCTTTAAAGGCGATTCGAATCTGCCTCCTGAAATCTGTTTCCTGCAATTCTGCCTTGCTTTCAAATCCTCTTTGTTGCCTTCCCTCAATATATTTGTAGACGAGAGTTATCATTTATAAGTCTGCAGGTTTGTGAATTGCAGTGCCCCTGAGCTCCATTTTTCAACCCGCTCTCTTGGGAGCTGGCCGCAAAAGCGCAGGATTGCTTTAGGCCCTATTCTGCTTCCGGGCGGCAGACTGAGCCTGTGGTTAAGTCTTCTTCCTGATGGGAAAATAGAGTGACCTGTGCCTGTCCCAACACCTAGAGCTAGTCTCTCATTGGTTCCCCGTCTTCCCGTTCATCCTCAGTTCAAATTGCCACCTGTATGGAACAGGAGGTTAAAGGTGCTGATTCTCCAAGGAGGGAGATTGCTAGTAAAGCGGCTGGAATGGCGAACCCGAGCACAAGGAGATGAGAAATGAGGTGCGTTTTAGAAACCTTTCCCGATCACTCGGTGGACCATCTTCTGGGTTTCTCATGCATGTTTTCGATGTAGGCAGATGCCCTTGAACCTGGAGATTTGGGACCCATGGGATGGGTACCACGCAGTATTACTTTAAAGCGTCTGCGTTTGCTCATCCAACCTCACCAAACCTCTCAGCCCTAAGAGTGTCCACCCTTATGTCTCAATCAGCTGCGGGTCTAGACATGGTCAATCCAGGTGGCATCACAGCCCCTGAACGAATTTTGTAAGAATTTCTCTCTCTTTCACTGTCTTTGTTTCACGGGTTTTTAAAATTAATTGAGTTTTATAATGGGGTTTAGCTGCTTTTCACTGCTGTGTTTATGCAGCTTTACACCCACTTGACTCACTTACAGAGAGATATCAATACATAGGTTTTAAAATTCTTACTAGTCAGATATATTCTTGGGCGGTGAATAGGGGGTGTTGAGTCCAGTTCCCTGAGCAAGGAGTAGGTCTTGTCTATTACGTATTGGGTTTATGGAACGGTATCTGAGCTAATTTGAAACCCTTGTTTTAGGCATCACCCCACCTCACCTTTCCCGTTAGGCAGCCATAGTGTGTTTTCTAACCGTGTGACTCTGTTCTGTTTTGTAATTCAGTTCAAGGGTAGCGGTTTTTACATTCCCTCTATAAGTGATATCTTATGATAAGTGTCTTTTTCTGTGTGACTTATTTCACTTAGAATCGTCGTACCTAAATCCACTCATCATGCTGCTACTAGCCTTAGGACGTTGATTTCATGGCTGAGTGATATTCCATTGTACGTAAGGAGCACAACTTCTTTATCAATTTTTCTCTTTCCTGGGATATTTAAGGTGTAACGAAGTGGAGGTTCTTGTCAACAGAGCAGCCCTAAACTTTGGGGTGCTTGTGTCTTGCTGATTTTTAGTTTTCCCAATTCATACGCCCATGAGTGGAAGTGCCCTATGCTCTCTAAGCTCAGTTTTGTAAATGTTTCAGGACACACCGTACACTTCTCCAGAGTGGCTGTTGGCAATTTACATCCCGCCCATCAGCGTAGCAAGGCTCCCGTTTCTCCGTGGCCTGTCCTGCATTTCTGGTTTTGACACTTTATTCAGCATGGCCCTTTTGACCGATGGGAAGCGAGACTTCTTTGTAGCGCTGATTTGCCTTTCCAGGTTGCTTGGTTGGCCAAAAAGGGCGGATGCGTTTTTTCCTGAATATATTCAGGAAAAAACGCATACGCCCTTTTTGGCCAAGGGCATCATTGTCGAGGTTTTGCCGCTTTTCCTGTGCTTTAAAGGCGATTCGAATCTGCCTCCTGAAATCTGTTTCCTGCAATTCTGCCTTGCTTTCAAATCCTCTTTGTTGCCTTCCCTCAATATATTTGTAGACGAGAGTTATCATTTATAAGTCTGCAGGTTTGTGAATTGCAGTGCCCCTGAGCTCCATTTTTCAACTCGCTCTCTTGGGAGCTGGCCGCAAAAGCGCAGGATTGCTTTAGGCCCTATTCTGCTTCCGGGCGGCAGACTGAGCCTCTGGTTAATTCTTCTTCCTGATGGGAAAATAGAGTGACCTGTGCCTGTCCCAACACCTAGAGCTAGTCTCTCATTGGTTCCCCGTCTTCCCGTTCATCCTCAGTTCAAATTGCCACCTGTATGGAACAGGAGGTTAAAGGTGCTGATTCTCCAAGGAGGGAGATTGCTAGTAAAGCGGCTGGAATGGCGAACCCGAGCACAAGGAGATGAGAAATGAGGTGCGTTTTAGAAACCTTTCCCGATCACTCGGTGGACCATCTTCTGGGTTTCTCATGCATGTTTTCGATGTAGGCAGATGCCCTTGAACCTGGAGATTTGGGACCCATGGGATGGGTACCATGCAGTATTACTTTAAAGCGTCTGCGTTTGCTCACCCAACCTCACCAAACCTCTCAGCCCTAAGAGTGTCCACCCTTATGTCTCAATCAGCTGCGGGTCTAGACATGGTCAATCCAGGTGGCATCACAGCCCCTGAACGAATTTTGTAAGAATTTCTCTCTCTTTCACTGTCTTTGTTTCACGGGTTTTTAAAATTAATTGAGTTTTATAATGGGGTTTAGCTGCTTTTCACTGCTGTGTTTATGCAGCTTTACACCCACTTGACTCACTTACAGAGAGGTATCAATACATAGGTTTTAAGATTCTTACTAGTCAGATATATTCTTGGGCGGTGAATAGAGGGTGTTGAGTCCAGTTCCCTGAGCAAGGAGTAGGTCTTGTCTATTACGTATTGGGTTTATGGAACGGTATCTGAGCTAATTTGAAACCCTTGTTTTATGCATCACCCCACCTCACCTTTCCCGTTAGGCAGCCATAGTGTGTTTTCTAACCGTGTGACTCTGTTCTGTTTTGTAATTCAGTTCAAGGGTAGCGGTTTTTACATTCCCTCTATAAGTGATATCTTATGATAAGTGTCTTTTTCTGCGTGACTTATTTGACTTAGAATCGTCGTACCTAAATCCACTCATCATGCTGCTACTAGCCTTATGACGTTGATTTCATGGCTGAGTGATATTCCATTGTACATAAGGAGCACAACTTCTTTATCCATTTTTCTCTTTCCTGGGATATTTAAGGTGTAACGAAGTGGAGGTTCTTGTCAACAGAGCAGCCCTAAACTTTGGGGTGCTTGTGTCTTGCTGATTTTTAGTTTTCCCAATTTATACGCCCATGAGTGGAAGTGCCCTATGCTCTCTAAGCTGAGTTTTGTAAATGTTTCAGGACACACCGTACACTTCTCCAGAGTGGCTGTTGGCAATTTACATCCCGCCCATCAGCGTAGCAAGGCTCCCGTTTCTCCGTGGCCTGTCCTGCATTTCTGGTTTTGACACTTTATTCAGCATGGCCCTTTTGACCGATGGGAAGCGAGACTTCTTTGTAGCGCTGATTTGCCTTTCCAGGTTGCTTGGTTGGCCAAAAAGGGCGTATGCGTTTTGTCCTGAATATATTCAGGAAAAAACGCATACGCCCTTTTTGGCCAAGGGCATCATTGTCGAGGTTTTGCCGCTTTTCCTGTGCTTTAAAGGCGATTCGAATCTGCCTGCTGAAATCTGTTTCCTGCAATTCTGCCTTGCTTTCAAATCCTCTTTGTTGCCTTCCCTCAATATATTTGTAGACGAGAGTTATCATTTATAAGTCTGCAGGTTTGTGAATTGCAGTGCCCCTGAGCTCCATTTTTCAACTCGCTCTCTTGGGAGCTGGCCGCAAAAGCGCAGGATTGCTTTAGGCCCTATTCTGCTTCCGGGCGGCAGACTGAGCCTGTGGTTAAGTCTTCTTCCTGATGGGAAACTAGAGTGACCTGTGCCTGTCCCAACACCTAGAGCTAGTCTCTCATTGGTTCCCCGTCTTCCCGTTCATCCTCAGTTCAAATTGCCACCTGTATGGAACAGGAGGTTAAAGGTGCTGATTCTCCAAGGAGGGAGATTGCTAGTAAAGCGGCTGGAATGGCGAACCCGAGCACAAGGAGATGAGAAATGAGGTGTGTTTTAGAAACCTTTCCCGATCACTCGGTGGACCATCTTCTGGGTTTCTCATGCATGTTTTCGATGTAGGAAGATGCCCTTGAACCTGGAGATTTGGGACCCATGGGATGGGTACCACGCAGTATTACTTTAAAGCGTCTGCGTTTGCTCACCCAACCTCACCAAACCTCTCAGCCCTAAGAGTGTCCACCCTTATGTCTCAATCAGCTGCGGGTCTAGACATGGTCAATCCAGGTGGCATCACAGCCCCTGAACGAATTTTGTAAGAATTTCTCTCTCTTTCACTGTCTTTGTTTCACGGGTTTTTAAAATTATTTGAGTTTTATAATGGGGTTTAGCTGCTTTTCACTGCTGTGTTTATGCAGGTTTACACCCACTTGACTCACTTACAGAGAGATATCAATACATAGGTTTTAAGATTCTTACTAGTCAGATATATTCTTGGGCGGTGAATAGGGGGTGTTGAGTCCAGTTCCCTGAGCAAGGAGTAGGTCTTGTCTATTACGTATTGGGTTTATGGAACGGTATCTGAGCTAATTTGAAACCCTTGTTTTAGGCATCACCCCACCTCACCTTTCCCGTTAGGCAGCCATAGTGTCTTTTCTAACCGTGTGACCCTGTTCTGTTTTGTAATTCAGTTCAAGGGTAGCGGTTTTTACATTCCCTCTATAAGTGATATCTTATGATAAGTGTCTTTTTCTGCGTGACTTATTTGACTTAGAATCGTCGTACCTAAATCCACTCATCATGCTGCTACTAGCCTTATGACGTTGATTTCATGGCTGAGTGATATTCCATTGTACGTAAGGAGCACAACTTCTTTATCCATTTTTCTCTTTCCTGGGATATTTAAGGTGTAACGAAGTGGAGGTTCTTGTCAACAGAGCAGCCCTAAACTTTGGGGTGCTTGTGTCTTGCTGATTTTTAGTTTTCCCAATTCATACGCCCATGAGTGGAAGTGCCCTATGCTCTCTAAGCTGAGTTTTGTAAATGTTTCAGGACACACCGTACACTTCTCCAGAGTGGCTGTTGGCAATTTACATCCCGCCCATCAGCGTAGCAAGGCTCCCGTTTCTCCGTGGCCTGTCCTGCATTTCTGGTTTTGACACTTTATTCAGCATGGCCCTTTTGACCGATGGGAAGCGAGACTTCTTTGTAGCGCTGATTTGCCTTTCCAGGTTGCTTGGTTGGCCAAAAAGGGCGTATGCGTTTTTTCCTGAATATATTCAGGAAAAAACGCATACGCCCTTTTTGGCCAAGGGCATCATTGTCGAGGTTTTGCCGCTTTTCCTGTGCTTTAAAGGCGATTCGAATCTGCCTGCTGAAATCTGTTTCCTGCAATTCTGCCTTGCTTTCAAATCCTCTTTGTTGCCTTCCCTCAATATATTTGTAGACGAGAGTTATCATTTATAAGTCTGCAGGTTTGTGAATTGCAGTGCCCCTGAGCTCCATTTTTCAACTCGCTCTCTTGGGAGCTGGCCGCAAAAGCGCAGGATTGCTTTAGGCACTATTCTGCTTCCGGGCGGCAGACTGAGCCTCTGGTTAATTCTTCTTCCTGATGGGAAAATAGAGTGACCTGTGCCTGTCCCAACACCTAGAGCTAGTCTCTCATTGGTTCCCCGTCTTCCCGTTCATCCTCAGTTCAAATTGCCACCTGTATGGAACAGGAGGTTAAAGGTGCTGATTCTCCAAGGAGGGAGATTGCTAGTAAAGCGGCTGGAATGGCGAACCCGAGCACAAGGAGATGAGAAATGAGGTGCGTTTTAGAAACCTTTCCCGATCACTCGGTGGACCATCTTCTGGGTTTCTCATGCATGTTTTCGATGTAGGCAGATGCCCTTGAACCTGGAGATTTGGGACCCATGGGATGGGTACCACGCAGTATTACTTTAAAGCGTCTGCGTTTGCTCACCCAACCTCACCAAACCTCTCAGCCCTAAGAGTGTCCACCCTTATGTCTCAATCAGCTGCGGGTCTAGACATGGTCAATCCAGGTGGCATCACAGCCCCTGAACGAATTTTGTAAGAATTTCTCTCTCTTTCACTGTCTTTGTTTCACGGGTTTTTAAAATTATTTGTGTTTTATAATGGGGTTTACCTGCTTTTCACTGCTGTGTTTATGCAGCTTTACACCCACTTGACTCACTTACAGAGAGATATCAATACATAGGTTTTAAAATTCTTACTAGTCAGATATATTCTTGGGCGGTGAATAGGGGGTGTTGAGTCCAGTTCCCTGAGCAAGGAGTAGGTCTTGTCTATTACGTATTCGGTTTATGGAACGGTATCTGAGCTAATTTGAAACCCTTGTTTTAGGCATCACCCCACCTCACCTTTCCCGTTAGGCAGCCATAGTGTGTTTTCTAACCGTGTGACTCTGTTCTGTTTTGTAATTCAGTTCAAGGGTAGCGGTTTTTACATTCCCTCTATAAGTGATATCTTATGATAAGTGTCTTTTTCTGCGTGACTTATTTCACTTAGAATCGTCGTACCTAAATGCACTCATCATGCTGCTACTAGCCTTATGACGTTGATTTCATGGCTGAGTGATATTCCATTGTACGTAAGGAGCACAACTTCTTTATCCATTTTTCTCTTTCCTGGGATATTTAAGGTGTAACGAAGTGGAGGTTCTTGTCAACAGAGCAGCCCTAAAATTTGGGTTTCTTGTGTCTTGCTGATTTTTAGTTTTCCCAATTCATACGCCCATGAGTGGAAGTGCCCTATGCTCTCTAAGCTGAGGTTTGTAAATGTTTCAGGACACACCGTACACTTCTCCAGAGTGGCTGTTGGCAATTTACATCCCGCCCATCAGCGTAGCAAGGCTCCCGTTTCTCCGTGGCCTGTCCTGCATTTCTGGTTTTGACACTTTATTCAGCATGGCCCTTTTGACCGATGGGAAGCGAGACTTCTTTGTAGCGCTGATTTGCCTTTCCAGGTTGCTTGGTTGGCCAAAAAGGGCGGATGCGTTTTTTCCTGAATATATTCAGGAAAAAACGCATACGCCCTTTTTGGCCAAGGGCATCATTGTCGAGGTTTTGCCGCTTTTCCTGTGCTTTAAAGGCGATTCGAATCTGCCTCCTGAAATCTGTTTCCTGCAATTCTGCCTTGCTTTCAAATCCTCTTTGTTGCCTTCCCTCAATATATTTGTAGACGAGAGTTATCATTTATAAGTCTGCAGGTTTGTGAATTGCAGTGCCCCTGAGCTCCATTTTTCAACTCGCTCTCTTGGGAGCTGGCCGCAAAAGCGCAGGATTGCTTTAGGCCCTATTCTGCTTCCGGGCGGCAGACTGAGCCTGTGGTTAAGTCTTCTTCCTGATGGGAAAATAGAGTGACCTGTGCCTGTCCCAACACCTAGAGCTAGTCTCTCATTGGTTCCCCGTCTTCCCGTTCATCCTCAGTTCAAATTGCCACCTGTATGGAACAGGAGGTTAAAGGTGCTGATTCTCCAAGGAGGGAGATTGCTAGTAAAGCGGCTGGAATGGCGAACCCGAGCACAAGGAGATGAGAAATGAGGTGCGTTTTAGAAACCTTTCCCGATCACTCGGTGGACCATCTTCTGGGTTTCTCATGCATGTTTTCGATGTAGGCAGATGCCCTTGAACCTGGAGATTTGGGACCCATGGGATGGGTACCACGCAGTATTACTTTAAAGCGTCTGCGTTTGCTCATCCAACCTCACCAAACCTCTCAGCCCTAAGAGTGTCCACCCTTATGTCTCAATCAGCTGCGGGTCTAGACATGGTCAATCCAGGTGGCATCACAGCCCCTGAACGAATTTTGTAAGAATTTCTCTCTCTTTCACTGTCTTTGTTTCACGGGTTTTTAAAATTATTTGAGTTTTATAATGGGGTTTAGCTGCTTTTCACTGCTGTGTTTATGCAGCTTTACACCCACTTGACTCACTTACAGAGAGATATCAATACATAGGTTTTAAAATTCTTACTAGTCAGATATATTCTTGGGCGGTGAATAGGGGGTGTTGAGTCCAGTTCCCTGAGCAAGGAGTAGGTCTTGTCTATTACGTATTCGGTTTATGGAACGGTATCTGAGCTAATTTGAAACCCTTGTTTTAGGCATCACCCCACCTCACCTTTCCCGTTAGGCAGCCATAGTGTGTTTTCTAACCGTGTGACTCTGTTCTGTTTTGTAATTCAGTTCAAGGGTAGCGGTTTTTACATTCCCTCTATAAGTGATATCTTATGATAAGTGTCTTTTTCTGTGTGACTTATTTCACTTAGAATCGTCGTACCTAAATCCACTCATCATGCTGCTACTAGCCTTATGACGTTGATTTCATGGCTGAGTGATATTCCATTGTACGTAAGGAGCACAACTTCTTTATCCATTTTTCTCTTTCCTGGGATATTTAAGGTGTAACGAAGTGGAGGTTCTTGTCAACAGAGCAGCCCTAAACTTTGGGGTGCTTGTGTCTTGCTGATTTTTAGTTTTCCCAATTCATACGCCCATGAGTGGAAGTGCCCTATGCTCTCTAAGCTGAGTTTTGTAAATGTTTCAGGACACACCGTACACTTCTCCAGAGTGGCTGTTGGCAATTTACATCCCGCCCATCAGCGTAGCAAGGCTCCCGTTTCTCCGTGGCCTGTCCTGCATTTCTGGTTTTGACACTTTATTCAGCATGGCCCTTTTGACCGATGGGAAGCGAGACTTCTTTGTAGCGCTGATTTGCCTTTCCAGGTTGCTTGGTTGGCCAAAAAGGGCGGATGCGTTTTTTCCTGAATATATTCAGGAAAAAACGCATACGCCCTTTTTGGCCAAGGGCATCATTGTCGAGGTTTTGCCGCTTTTCCTGTGCTTTAAAGGCGATTCGAATCTGCCTCCTGAAATCTGTTTCCTGCAATTCTGCCTTGCTTTCAAATCCTCTTTGTTGCCTTCCCTCAATATATTTGTAGACGAGAGTTATCATTTATAAGTCTGCAGGTTTGTGAATTGCAGTGCCCCTGAGCTCCATTTTTCAACTCGCTCTCTTGGGAGCTGGCCGCAAAAGCGCAGGATTGCTTTAGGCCCTATTCTGCTTCCGGGCGGCAGACTGAGCCTCTGGTTAATTCTTCTTCCTGATGGGAAAATAGAGTGACCTGTGCCTGTCCCAACACCTAGAGCTAGTCTCTCATTGGTTCCCCGTCTTCCCGTTCATCCTCAGTTCAAATTGCCACCTGTATGGAACAGGAGGTTAAAGGTGCTGATTCTCCAAGGAGGGAGATTGCTAGTAAAGCGGCTGGAATGGCGAACCCGAGCACAAGGAGATGAGAAATGAGGTGCGTTTTAGAAACCTTTCCCGATCACTCGGTGGACCATCTTCTGGGTTTCTCATGCATGTTTTCGATGTAGGCAGATGCCCTTGAACCTGGAGATTTGGGACCCATGGGATGGGTACCACGCAGTATTACTTTAAAGCGTCTGCGTTTGCTCACCCAACCTCACCAAACCTCTCAGCCCTAAGAGTGTCCACCCTTATGTCTCAATCAGCTGCGGGTCTAGACATGGTCAATCCAGGTGGCATCACAGCCCCTGAACGAATTTTGTAAGAATTTCTCTCTCTTTCACTGTCTTTGTTTCACGGGTTTTTAAAATTAATTGAGTTTTATAATGGGGTTTAGCTGCTTTTCACTGCTGTGTTTATGCAGCTTTACACCCACTTGACTCACTTACAGAGAGGTATCAATACATAGGTTTTAAGATTCTTACTAGTCAGATATATTCTTGGGCGGTGAATAGAGGGTGTTGAGTCCAGTTCCCTGAGCAAGGAGTAGGTCTTGTCTATTACGTATTGGGTTTATGGAACGGTATCTGAGCTAATTTGAAACCCTTGTTTTATGCATCACCCCACCTCACCTTTCCCGTTAGGCAGCCATAGTGTGTTTTCTAACCGTGTGACTCTGTTCTGTTTTGTAATTCAGTTCAAGGGTAGCGGTTTTTACATTCCCTCTATAAGTGATATCTTATGATAAGTGTCTTTTTCTGCGTGACTTATTTGACTTAGAATCGTCGTACCTAAATCCACTCATCATGCTGCTACTAGCCTTATGACGTTGATTTCATGGCTGAGTGATATTCCATTGTACATAAGGAGCACAACTTCTTTATCCATTTTTCTCTTTCCTGGGATATTTAAGGTGTAACGAAGTGGAGGTTCTTGTCAACAGAGCAGCCCTAAACTTTGGGGTGCTTGTGTCTTGCTGATTTTTAGTTTTCCCAATTTATACGCCCATGAGTGGAAGTGCCCTATGCTCTCTAAGCTGAGTTTTGTAAATGTTTCAGGACACACCGTACACTTCTCCAGAGTGGCTGTTGGCAATTTACATCCCGCCCATCAGCGTAGCAAGGCTCCCGTTTCTCCGTGGCCTGTCCTGCATTTCTGGTTTTGACACTTTATTCAGCATGGCCCTTTTGACCGATGGGAAGCGAGACTTCTTTGTAGCGCTGATTTGCCTTTCCAGGTTGCTTGGTTGGCCAAAAAGGGCGTATGCGTTTTGTCCTGAATATATTCAGGAAAAAACGCATACGCCCTTTTTGGCCAAGGGCATCATTGTCGAGGTTTTGCCGCTTTTCCTGTGCTTTAAAGGCGATTCGAATCTGCCTGCTTAAATCTGTTTCCTGCAATTCTGCCTTGCTTTCAAATCCTCTTTGTTGCCTTCCCTCAATATATTTGTAGACGAGAGTTATCATTTATAAGTCTGCAGGTTTGTGAATTGCAGTGCCCCTGAGCTCCATTTTTCAACTCGCTCTCTTGGGAGCTGGCCGCAAAAGCGCAGGATTGCTTTAGGCCCTATTCTGCTTCCGGGCGGCAGACTGAGCCTGTGGTTAAGTCTTCTTCCTGATGGGAAACTAGAGTGACCTGTGCCTGTCCCAACACCTAGAGCTAGTCTCTCATTGGTTCCCCGTCTTCCCGTTCATCCTCAGTTCAAATTGCCACCTGTATGGAACAGGAGGTTAAAGGTGCTGATTCTCCAAGGAGGGAGATTGCTAGTAAAGCGGCTGGAATGGCGAACCCGAGCACAAGGAGATGAGAAATGAGGTGTGTTTTAGAAACCTTTCCCGATCACTCGGTGGACCATCTTCTGGGTTTCTCATGCATGTTTTCGATGTAGGAAGATGCCCTTGAACCTGGAGATTTGGGACCCATGGGATGGGTACCACGCAGTATTACTTTAAAGCGTCTGCGTTTGCTCACCCAACCTCACCAAACCTCTCAGCCCTAAGAGTGTCCACCCTTATGTCTCAATCAGCTGCGGGTCTAGACATGGTCAATCCAGGTGGCATCACAGCCCCTGAACGAATTTTGTAAGAATTTCTCTCTCTTTCACTGTCTTTGTTTCACGGGTTTTTAAAATTATTTGAGTTTTATAATGGGGTTTAGCTGCTTTTCACTGCTGTGTTTATGCAGGTTTACACCCACTTGACTCACTTACAGAGAGATATCAATACATAGGTTTTAAGATTCTTACTAGTCAGATATATTCTTGGGCGGTGAATAGGGGGTGTTGAGTCCAGTTCCCTGAGCAAGGAGTAGGTCTTGTCTATTACGTATTGGGTTTATGGAACGGTATCTGAGCTAATTTGAAACCCTTGTTTTAGGCATCACCCCACCTCACCTTTCCCGTTAGGCAGCCATAGTGTCTTTTCTAACCGTGTGACCCTGTTCTGTTTTGTAATTCAGTTCAAGGGTAGCGGTTTTTACATTCCCTCTATAAGTGATATCTTATGATAAGTGTCTTTTTCTGCGTGACTTATTTGACTTAGAATCGTCGTACCTAAATCCACTCATCATGCTGCTACTAGCCTTATGACGTTGATTTCATGGCTGAGTGATATTCCATTGTACGTAAGGAGCACAACTTCTTTATCCATTTTTCTCTTTCCTGGGATATTTAAGGTGTAACGAAGTGGAGGTTCTTGTCAACAGAGCAGCCCTAAACTTTGGGGTGCTTGTGTCTTGCTGATTTTTAGTTTTCCCAATTCATACGCCCATGAGTGGAAGTGCCCTATGCTCTCTAAGCTGAGTTTTGTAAATGTTTCAGGACACACCGTACACTTCTCCAGAGTGGCTGTTGGCAATTTACATCCCGCCCATCAGCGTAGCAAGGCTCCCGTTTCTCCGTGGCCTGTCCTGCATTTCTGGTTTTGACACTTTATTCAGCATGGCCCTTTTGACCGATGGGAAGCGAGACTTCTTTGTAGCGCTGATTTGCCTTTCCAGGTTGCTTGGTTGGCCAAAAAGGGCGTATGCGTTTTGTCCTGAATATATTCAGGAAAAAACGCATACGCCCTTTTTGGCCAAGGGCATCATTGTCGAGGTTTTGCCGCTTTTCCTGTGCTTTAAAGGCGATTCGAATCTGCCTGCTGAAATCTGTTTCCTGCAATTCTGCCTTGCTTTCAAATCCTCTTTGTTGCCTTCCCTCAATATATTTGTAGACGAGAGTTATCATTTATAAGTCTGCAGGTTTGTGAATTGCAGTGCCCCTGAGCTCCATTTTTCAACTCGCTCTCTTGGGAGCTGGCCGCAAAAGCGCAGGATTGCTTTAGGCACTATTCTGCTTCCGGGCGGCAGACTGAGCCTCTGGTTAATTCTTCTTCCTGATGGGAAAATAGAGTGACCTGTGCCTGTCCCAACACCTAGAGCTAGTCTCTCATTGGTTCCCCGTCTTCCCGTTCATCCTCAGTTCAAATTGCCACCTGTATGGAACAGGAGGTTAAAGGTGCTGATTCTCCAAGGAGGGAGATTGCTAGTAAAGCGGCTGGAATGGCGAACCCGAGCACAAGGAGATGAGAAATGAGGTGCGTTTTAGAAACCTTTCCCGATCACTCGGTGGACCATCTTCTGGGTTTCTCATGCATGTTTTCGATGTAGGCAGATGCCCTTGAACCTGGAGATTTGGGACCCATGGGATGGGTACCACGCAGTATTACTTTAAAGCGTCTGCGTTTGCTCACCCAACCTCACCAAACCTCTCAGCCCTAAGAGTGTCCACCCTTATGTCTCAATCAGCTGCGGGTCTAGACATGGTCAATCCAGGTGGCATCACAGCCCCTGAACGAATTTTGTAAGAATTTCTCTCTCTTTCACTGTCTTTGTTTCACGGGTTTTTAAAATTATTTGTGTTTTATAATGGGGTTTACCTGCTTTTCACTGCTGTGTTTATGCAGCTTTACACCCACTTGACTCACTTACAGAGAGATATCAATACATAGGTTTTAAAATTCTTACTAGTCAGATATATTCTTGGGCGGTGAATAGGGGGTGTTGAGTCCAGTTCCCTGAGCAAGGAGTAGGTCTTGTCTATTACGTATTCGGTTTATGGAACGGTATCTGAGCTAATTTGAAACCCTTGTTTTAGGCATCACCCCACCTCACCTTTCCCGTTAGGCAGCCATAGTGTGTTTTCTAACCGTGTGACTCTGTTCTGTTTTGTAATTCAGTTCAAGGGTAGCGGTTTTTACATTCCCTCTATAAGTGATATCTTATGATAAGTGTCTTTTTCTGTGTGACTTATTTCACTTAGAATCGTCGTACCTAAATGCACTCATCATGCTGCTACTAGCCTTATGACGTTGATTTCATGGCTGAGTGATATTCCATTGTACGTAAGGAGCACAACTTCTTTATCCATTTTTCTCTTTCCTGGGATATTTAAGGTGTAACGAAGTGGAGGTTCTTGTCAACAGAGCAGCCCTAAAATTTGGGTTTCTTGTGTCTTGCTGATTTTTAGTTTTCCCAATTCATACGCCCATGAGTGGAAGTGCCCTATGCTCTCTAAGCTGAGTTTTGTAAATGTTTCAGGACACACCGTACACTTCTCCAGAGTGGCTGTTGGCAATTTACATCCCACCCATCAGCGTAGCAAGGCTCCCGTTTCTCGGTGGCCTGTCCTGCATTTCTGGTTTTGACACTTTATTCAGCATGGCCCTTTTGACCGATGGGAAGCGAGACTTCTTTGTAGCGCTGATTTGCCTTTCCAGGTTGCTTGGTTGGCCAAAAAGGGCGTATGCGTTTTTTCCTGAATATATTCAGGAAAAAACGCATACGCCCTTTTTGGCCAAGGGCATCATTGTCGAGGTTTTGCCGCTTTTCCTGTGCTTTAAAGGCGATTCGAATCTGCCTCCTGAAATCTGTTTCCTGCAATTCTGCCTTGCTTTCAAATCCTCGTTGTTGCCTTCCCTCAATATATTTGTAGACGAGAGTTATCATTTATAAGTCTGCAGGTTTGTGAATTGCAGTGCCCCTGAGCTCCATTTTTCAACTCGCTCTCTTGGGAGCTGGCCGCAAAAGCGCAGGATTGCTTTAGGCCCTATTCTGCTTCCGGGCAGCAGACTGAGCCTGTGGTTAATTCTTCTTCCTGATGGGAAAATAGAGTGACCTGTGCCTGTCCCAACACCTAGAGCTAGTCTCTCATTGGTTCCCCGTCTTCCCGTTCATCCTCAGTTCAAATTGCCACCTGTATGGAACAGGAGGTTAAAGGTGCTGATTCTCCAAGGAGGGAGATTGCTAGTAAAGCGGCTGGAATGGCGAACCCGAGCACAAGGAGATGAGAAATGAGGTGCGTTTTAGAAACCTTTCCCGATCACTCGGTGGACCATCTTCTGGGTTTCTCATGCATGTTTTCGATGTAGGCAGATGCCCTTGAACCTGGAGATTTGGGACCCATGGGATGGGTACCACGCAGTATTACTTTAAAGCGTCTGCGTTTGCTCACCCAACCTCACCAAACCTCTCAGCCCCAAGAGTGTCCACCCTTATGTCTCAATCAGCTGCGGGTCTAGATATGGTCAATCCAGGTGGCATCACAGCCCCTGAACGAATTTTGTAAGAATTTCTCTCTCTTTCACTGTCTTTGTTTCACGGGTTTTTGAAATTAATTGAGTTTTATAATGGGGTTTAGCTGCTTTTCACTGCTGTGTTTATGCAGCTTTACACCCACTTGACTCACTTACAGAGAGATATCAATACATAGGTGTTGAGATTCTTACTAGTCAGATATATTCTTGGGCGGTGAATAGGGGGTGTTGAGTCCAGTTCCCTGAGCAAGGAGTAGGTCTTGTCTATTACGTATTGGGTTTATGGAACGGTATCTGAGCTAATTTGAAACCCTTGTTTTATGCATCACCCCACCTCACCTTTCCCGTTAGGCAGCCATAGTGTCTTTTCTAACCGTGTGACTCTGTTCTGTTTTGTAATTCAGTTCAAGGGTAGCGGTTTTTACATTCCCTCTATAAGTGATATCTTATGATAAGTGTCTTTTTCTGTGTGACTTATTTCACTTAGAATCGTCGTACCTAAATCCACTCATCATGCTGCTACTAGCCTTATGACGTTGATTTCATGGCTGAGTGATATTCCTTTGTACATAAGGACCACAACTTCTTTATCCATTTTTCTCTTTCCTGGGATATTTAAGGTGTAACGAAGTGGAGGTTCTTGTCAACAGAGCAGCCCTAAACTTTGGGGTGCTTGTGTCTTGCTGATTTTTAGTTTTCCCATTTTATACGCCCATGAGTGGAAGTGCCCTATGCTCTCTAAGCTGAGTTTTGTAAATGTTTCAGGACACACCGTACACTTCTCCAGAGTGGCTGTTGGCAATTTACATCCCGCCCATCAGCGTAGCAAGGCTCCCGTTTCTCCGTGGCCTGTCCTGCATTTCTGGTTTTGACACTTTATTCAGCATGGCCCTTTTGACCGATGGGAAGCGAGACTTCTTTGTAGCGCTGATTTGCCTTTCCAGGTTGCTTGGTTGGCCAAAAAGGGCGTATGCGTTTTTTCCTGAATATATTCAGGACAAAACGCATACGCCCTTTTTGGCCAACCAAGCAACCTGGAAAGGCAAATCAGCGCTACACAGAAGTCTCGCTTCCCATCGGTCAAAAGGGCCATGCTGAATAAAGTGTCAAAACCAGAAATGCAGGACAGGCCACGGAGAAACGGGAGCCTTTTACGCTGATGGGCGGGATGTAAATTGCCAACAGCCACTCTGGAGAAGTGTACGGTGTGTCCTGAAACATTTACAAAACTCAGCTTAGAGAGCATAGGGCACTTCCACTCATGGGCGTATAAATTGGGGAAAACTAAAAATCAGCAAGACACAAGCACCCCAATGTTTAGGGCTGCTCTGTTGACAAGAACCTCCACTTCGTTACACCTTAAATATCCCAGGAAAGAGAAAAATGGATAAAGAAGTTGTGGTCCTTATGTACAAAGGAATATCACTCAGCCATGAAATCAACGTCATAAGGCTAGTAGCAGCATGATGAGTGGATTTAGGTACGACGATTCTAAGTCAAATAAGTCACACAGAAAAAGACACTTATCATAAGATATCACTTATAGAGGGAATGTAAAAACCGCTACCCTTGAACTGAATTACAAAACAGAACAGAGTCACACGGTTAGAAAAGACACTATGGCTGCCTAACGGGAAAGGTGAGGTGGGGTGATGCCTAAAACAAGGGTTTCAAATTAGCTCAGATACCGTTCCATAAACCCAATACGTAATAGACAAGACCTACTCCTTGCTCAGGGAACTGGACTCAACACCCCCTATTCACCGCCCAGGAATATATCTGACTAGTAAGAATCTTAAAACCTATGTATTGATATCTCTCTGTAAGTGAGTCAAGTGGGTGTAAAGCTGCATAAACACAGCAGTGAAAAGCAGCTAAACCCCATTATAAAACTCAATTAATTTTAAAAACCCGTGAAACAAAGACAGTGAAACAGAGAGAAATTCTTACAAAATTCGTTCAGGGGCTGTGATGCCACCTGGATTGACCATATCTAGACCCGAGGCTGATTGAGACATAAGGGTGGACACTCTTGGGGCTGAGAGGTTTGGTGAGGTTGGGTGAGCAAACGCAGACGCTTTAAAGTAATACTGCGTGGTACCCATCCCATGGGTCCCAAATCTCCAGGCTCAAGGGCATCTTCCTACATCGAAAACATGCATGAGAAACCCAGAAGATGGTCCACCGAGTGATCGGGAAAGGTTTCTAAAACGCACCTCCTTTCTCATCTCCTTGTGCTCGGGTTCGCCATTCCAGCCGCTTTACTAGCAATCTCCCTCCTTGGAGAATCAGCACCTTTAACCTCCTGTTCCATACAGGTGGCAATTTGAACTGAGGATGAACGGGAAGACGGGGAACCAATGAGAGACTAGCTCTAGGTGTTGGGACAGGCACAGGTCACTCTATTTTCCCATCAGGAAGAAGAATTAAGCACAGGATCAGTCTGCCGCCCGGAAGCAGAATAGGGCCTAAAGCAATCCTGCGCTTTTGCGGCCAGCTCCCAAGAGAGCGAGTTGAAAAATGGAGCTCAGGGGCACTGCAATTCACAAACCTGCAGACTTATAAATGATAACTCTCGTCTACAAATATATTGAGGGAAGGCAACAAAGAGGATTTGAAAGCAAGGCAGAATTGCAGGAAACAGATTTCAGGAGGCAGATTCGAATCGCCTTTAAAGCACAGGAAAAGCGGCAAAACCTCGACAATGATGCCCTTGGCCAAAAAGGGCGTATGCGTTTTTTCCTGAATATATTCAGGACAAAACGCATACGCCCTTTTTGGCCAACCAAGCAACCTGGAAAGGCAAATCAGCGCTACACAGAAGTCTCGCTTCCCATCGGTCAAAAGGGCCATGCTGAATAAAGTGTCAAAACCAGAAATGCAGGACAGGCCACGGAGAAATGGGAGCCTTGCTACGCTGATGGGGCGGGATGTAAATTGCCAACAGCCACTCTGGAGAAGTGTACGGTGTGTCCTGAAACATTTACAAACTCAGCTTAGAGAGCATAGGGCACTTCCACTCATGGGCGTATAAAATGGGAAAACTAAAAATCAGCAAGACACAAGCACCCCAAAGTTTAGGGCTGCTCTGTTGACAAGAACCTCCACTTCGTTACACCTTAAATATCCCAGGAAAGAGAAAAATGGATAAAGAAGTTGTGGTCCTTATGTACAAAGGAATATCACTCAGCCATGAAATCAACGTCATAAGGCTAGTAGCAGCATGATGAGTGGATTTAGGTACGACGATTCTAAGTCAAATAAGTCACACAGAAAAAGACACTTACCATAAGATATCACTTATAGAGGGAATGTAAAAACCGCTACCCTTGAACTGAATTACAAAACAGAACAGAGTCACACGGTTAGAAAACACACTATGGCTGCCTAACGGGAAAGGTGAGGTGGGGTGATGCCTAAAACAAGGGTTTCAAATTAGCTCAGATACGTTCCATAAACCCAATACGTAATAGACAAGACCTACTCCTTGCTCAGGGAACTGGACTCAACACCCCCTATTCACCGCCCAGGAATATATCTGACTAGTAAGAATCTTAAAACCTATGTATTGATATCTCTCTGTAAGTGAGTCAAGTGGGTGTAAAGCTGCATAAACACAGCAGTGAAAAGCAGCTAAACCCCATTATAAAACTCAATTAATTTTAAAAACCCGTGAAACAAAGACAGTGAAACAGAGAGAAATTCTTACAAAATTCGTTCAGGGGCTGTGATGCCACCTGGATTGACCATATCTAGACCCGAGGCTGATTGAGACATAAGGGTGGACACTCTTGGGGCTGAGAGGTTTGGTGAGGTTGGGTGAGCAAACGCAGACGCTTTAAAGTAATACTGCGTGGTACCCATCCCATGGGTCCCAAATCTCCAGGCTCAAGGGCATCTTCCTACATCGAAAACATGCATGAGAAACCCAGAAGATGGTCCACCGAGTGATCGGGAAAGGTTTCTAAAACGCACCTCCTTTCTCATCTCCTTGTGCTCGGGTTCGCCATTCCAGCCGCTTTACTAGCAATCTCCCTCCTTGGAGAATCAGCACCTTTAACCTCCTGTTCCATACAGGTGGCAATTTGAACTGAGGATGAACGGGAAGACGGGGAACCAATGAGAGACTAGCTCTAGGTGTTGGGACAGGCACAGGTCACTCTATTTTCCCATCAGGAAGAAGAATTAAGCACAGGATCAGTCTGCCGCCCGGAAGCAGAATAGGGCCTAAAGCAATCCTGCGCTTTTGCGGCCAGCTCCCAAGAGAGCGAGTTGAAAAATGGAGCTCAGGGGCACTGCAATTCACAAACCTGCAGACGTATAAATGATAACTCTCGTCTACAAATATATTGAGGGAAGGCAACAACGAGGATTTGAAAGCAAGGCAGAATTGCAGGAAACAGATTTCAGGAGGCAGATTCGAATCGCCTTTAAAGCACAGGAAAAGCGGCAAAACCTCGACAATGATGCCCTTGGCCAAAAAGGGCGTATGCGTTTTTTCCTGAATATATTCAGGACAAAACGCATACGCCCTTTTTGGCCAACCAAGCAACCTGGAAAGGCAAATCAGCGCTACAAAGAAGTCTCGCTTCCCATCGGTCAAAGGGCCATGCTGAATAAAGTGTCAAAACCAGAAATGCAGGACAGGCCACGGAGAAACGGGAGCCTTGCTACGCTGATGGGCGGGATGTAAATTGCCAACAGCCACTCTGGAGAAGTGTACGGTGTGTCCTGAAACATCTACAAAACTCAGCTTAGAGAGCATAGGGCACTTCCACTCATGGGCGTATAAATTGGGAAAACTAAAAATCAGCAAGACACAGGCACCCCAAAGTTTAGGGCTGCTCTGTTGACAAGAACCTCCACTTCGTTACACCTTAAATATCCCAGGAAAGAGAAAAATGGATAAAGAAGTTGTGGTCCTTATGTACAATGGAATATCACTCAGCCATGAAATCAACGTCATAAGGCTAGTAGCAGCATGATGAGTGGATTTAGGTACGACGATTCTAAGTGAAATAAGTCACACAGAAAAAGACACTTATCGTAAGATATCACTTATAGAGGGAATGTAAAAATCGCTACCCTTGAACTGAATTACAAAACAGAACAGAGGCACACTTTAGAAAACACACTATGGCTGCTTATCGGGAAAGGTGAGGTGGGGGTGATGCATAAAACAAGGGTTTCAAATTAGATCAGATACCGTTCCATAAACCCAATATGTAATAGACAAGACCTACTCCTTGCTCAGTGAACTGGACTCAACACCCCCTATTCACCGCCCAAGAATATATCTGACTAGTAAGAATCTCAACACCTATGTATTGATATCTCTCTGTAAGTGAGTCAAGTGGGTGTAAAGCTGCATAAACACAGCAGTGAAAAGCAGCTAAACCCCATTATAAAACTCAATTAATTTTAAAAACCCCGTGAAACAAAGACAGTGAAAGAGAGAGAAATTCTTACAAAATTCGTTCAGGGGCTGTGATGCCACCTGGATTGACCATATCTAGACCCGCAGCTGATTGAGACATAAGGGTGGACACTCTTGGGGCTGAGAGGTTTGGTGAGGTTGGGTGAGCAAACGCAGACGCTTTAAAGTAATACTGCGTGGTACCCATCCCATGGGTCCCAAATCTCCAGGTTCAAGGGCATCTGCCTACATCGAAAACATGCATGAGAAACCCAGAAGATGGTCCACCGAGTGATCGGGAAAGGTTTCTAAAACGCACCTCATTTCTCATATCCTTGTGCTCGGGTTCGCCATTCCAGCCGCTTTACTAGCAATCTCCCTCCTTGGAGAATCAGCACCTTTAACCTCCTGTTCCATACAGGTTGCAATTTGTCCTGAGGATGAACGGGAAGAGGGGGAACCAATGAGAGACTAGCTCTAGGTGTTGGGACAGGCACAGGTCACTCTATTTTCCCATCAGGAAGAAGAATTAACCACAGGCTCAGTCTGCCGCCCGGAAGCAGAATAAGGCCTAAAGCAAATCCTGCGCTTTTGCGGCCAGCTCCCAAGAGAGCGAGTTGAAAAATGGAGCTCAGGGGCACTGCAATTCACAAACCTGCAGACGTATAAATGATAACTCTCGTCTACAAATATATTGAGGGAAGGCAACAACGAGGATTTGAAAGCAAGGCAGAATTGCAGGAAACAGATTTCAGGAGGCAGATTCGAATCGCCTTTAAAGCAAAGGAAAAGCGGCAAAACCTCGACAATGATGCCCTTGGCCAAAAAGGGCGTATGCGTTTTTTCCTGAATATATTCAGGAAAAAACGCATACGCCCTTTTTGGCCAACCAAGCAACCTGGAAAGGCAAATCAGCGCTACAAAGAAGTCTCGCTTCCCATCGGTCAAAAGGGCCATGCTGAATAAAGTGTCAAAACCAGAAATGCAGGACAGGCCACGGAGAAACGGGAGCCTTGCTACACTGATGGGCGGGATGTAAATTGCCAACAGCCACTCTGGAGAAGTGTACGGTGTGTCCTGAAACATTTACAAAACTCAGCTTAGAGAGCATAGGGCACTTCCACTCATGGGCGTATAAAATGGGAAAACTAAAAATCAGCAAGACACAAGCACCCCAAAGTTTAGGGCTGCTCTGTTGACAAGAACCTCCACTTCGTTACACCTTAAATATCCCAGGAAAGAGAAAAATGGATAAAGAAGTTGTGGTCCTTATGTACAAAGGAATATCACTCAGCCATGAAATCAACGTCATAAGGCTAGTAGCAGCATGATGAGTGGATTTAGGTACGACGATTCTAAGTCAAATAAGTCACACAGAAAAAGACACTTATCATAAGATATCACTTATAGAGGGAATGTAAAAACCGCTACCCTTGAACTGAATTACAAAACAGAACAGAGTCACACGGTTAGAAAACACACTATGGCTGCCTAACGGGAAAGGTGAGGTGGGGTGATGCCTAAAACAAGGGTTTCAAATTAGCTCAGATACCGTTCCATAAACCCAATACGTAATAGACAAGACCTACTCCTTGCTCAGGGAACTGGACTCAACACCCCCTATTCACCGCCCAGGAATATATCTGACTAGTAAGAATCTTAAAACCTATGTATTGATATCTTTCTGTAAGTGAGTCAAGTGGGTGTAAAGCTGCATAAACACAGCAGTGAAAAGCAGCTAAACCCCATTATAAAACTCGATTAATTTTAAAAACCCGTGAAACAAAGACAGTGAAACAGAGAGAAATTCTTACAAAATTCGTTCAGGGGCTGTGATGCCACCTGGATTGACCATATCTAGACCAGAGGCTGATTGAGACATAAGGGTGGACACTCTTGGGGCTGAGAGGTTTGGTGAGGTTGGGTGAGCAAACGCAGACGCTTTAAAGTAATACTGCGTGGTACCCATCCCATGGGTCCCAAATCTCCAGGTTCAAGGGCATCTTCCTACATCGAAAACATGCATGAGAAACCCAGAAGATGGTCCACCGAGTGATCGGGAAAGGTTTCTAAAACGCACCTCCTTTCTCATCTCCTTGTGCTCGGGTTCGCCATTCCAGCCGCTTTACTAGCAATCTCCCTCCTTGGAGAATCAGCACCTTTAACCTCCTGTTCCATACAGGTGGCAATTTGAACTGAGGATGAACGGGAAGACGGGGAACCAATGAGAGACTAGCTCTAGGTGTTGGGACAGGCACAGGTCACTCTAGTTTCCCATCAGGAAGAAGACTTAACCACAGGCTCAGTCTGCCGCCCGGAAGCAGAATAGGGCCTAAAGCAATCCTGCGCTTTTGCGGCCAGCTCCCAAGAGAGCGAGTTGAAAAATGGAGCTCAGGGGCACTGCAATTCACAAACCTGCAGACTTATAAATGATAACTCTCGTCTACAAATATATTGAGGGAAGGCAACAAAGAGGATTTGAAAGCAAGGCAGAATTGCAGGAAACAGATTTCAGGAGGCAGATTCGAATCGCCTTTAAAGCACTGGAAAAGCGGCAAAACCTCGACAATGATGCCCTTGGCCAAAAAGGGCGTATGCGTTTTTTCCTGAATATATTCAGGAAAAAAACGCATACGCCCTTTTTGGCCAACCAAGCAACCTGGAAAGGCAAATCAGCGCTACAAAGAAGTCTCGCTTCCCATCGGTCAAAAGGGCCATGCTGAATAAAGTGTCAAAACCAGAAATGCAGGACAGGCCACGGAGAAACGGAAGCCTTGCTACGCTGATGGGCGGGATGTAAATTGCAACAGCCACTCTGGAGAAGTGTACGGTGTGTCCTGAAACATTTACAAAACTCAGTTTAGAGAGCATAGGGGCACTTCCACTCATGGGCGTATAAAATGGGAAAACTAAAAATCAGCAAGACACAAGCACCCCAAAGTTTAGGGCTGCTCTGTTGACAGAACCTCCACTTCGTTACACCTTAAATATCCCAGGAAAGAGAAAAATGGATAAAGAAATTGTGGTCCTTATGTACAAAGGAATATCACTCAGCCATGAAATCAACGTCATAAGGCTAGTAGCAGCATGATGAGTGGATTTAGGTACGACGATTCTAAGTCAAATAAGTCACACAGAAAAAGACACTTATCATAAGATATCACTTATAGAGGGAATGTAAAAACCGCTACCTTGAACTGAATTACAAAACAGAACAGAGTCACACGGTTAGAAAACACACTATGGCTGCCTAACGGGAAAGGTGAGGTGGGGTGATGCCTAAAACAAGGGTTTCAAATTAGCTCAGATACCGTTCCATAAACCCAATACGTAATAGACAAGACCTACTCCTTGCTCAGGGGAACTGGACTCAACACCCCCTATTCACCGCCCAGGAATATATCTGACTAGTAAGAATCTTAAAACCTATGTATTGATATCTCTCTGTAAGTGAGTCAAGTGGGTGTAAAGCTGCATAAACACAGCAGTGAAAAGCAGCTAAACCCCATTATAAAAATCAATTAATTTTAAAAACCCGTGAAACAAAGACAGTGAAACAGAGAGAAATTCTTACAAAATTCGTTCAGGGGCTGTGATGCCACCTGGATTGACCATATCTAGACCCGAGGCTGATTGAGACATAAGGGTGGACACTCTTGGGGCTGAGAGGTTTGGTGAGGTTGGGTGAGCAAACGCAGACGCTTTAAAGTAATACTGCGTGGTACCCATCCCATGGGTCCCAAATCTCCAGGCTCAAGGGCATCTTCCTACATCGAAAACATGCATGAGAAACCCAGAAGATGGTCCACCGAGTGATCGGGAAAGGTTTCTAAAACGCACCTCCTTTCTCATCTCCTTGTGCTCGGGTTCGCCATTCCAGCCGCTTTACTAGCAATCTCCCTCCTTGGAGAATCAGCACCTTTAACCTCCTGTTCCATACAGGTGGCAATTTGAACTGAGGATGAACGGGAAGACGGGGAACCAATGAGAGACTAGCTCTAGGTGTTGGGACAGGCACAGGTCACTCTATTTTCCCATCAGGAAGAAGAATTAAGCACAGGATCAGTCTGCCGCCCGAAGCAGAATAGGGCCTAAAGCAATCCTGCGCTTTTGCGGCCAGCTCCCAAGAGAGCGAGTTGAAAAATGGAGCTCAGGGGCACTGCAATTCACAAACCTGCAGACGTATAAATGATAACTCTCGTCTACAAATATATTGAGGGAAGGCAACAACGAGGATTTGAAAGCAAGGCAGAATTGCAGGAAACAGATTTCAGGAGGCAGATTCGAATCGCCTTTAAAGCACAGGAAAAGCGGCAAAACCTCGACAATGATGCCCTTGGCCAAAAAGGGCGTATGCGTTTTTTCCTGAATATATTCAGGAAAAAACGCATACGCCCTTTTTGGCCAACCAAGCAACCTGGAAAGGCAAATCGGCGCTACAAAGAAGTCTCGCTTCCCATCGGTCAAAAGGGCCATGCTGAATAAAGTGTCAAAACCAGAAATGCAGGACAGGCCACGGAGAAACGGGAGCCTTGCTACGCTGATGGGCGGGATGTAAATTGCCAACAGCCACTCTGGAGAAGTGTACGGTGTGTCCTGAAACATTTACAAAACTCAGCTTAGAGAGCATAGGGCACTTCCACTCATGGGCGTATAAAATGGGAAAACTAAAAATCAGCAAGACACAAGCACCCCAAAGTTTAGGGCTGCTCTGTTGACAAGAACCTCCACTTCGTTACACCTTAAATATCCCAGGAAAGAGAAAAATGGATAAAGAAATTGTGGTCCTTATGTACAAAGGAATATCACTCAGCCATGAAATCAACGTCATAAGGCTAGTAGCAGCATGATGAGTGGATTTAGGTACGACGATTCTAAGTCAAATAAGTCACACAGAAAAAGACACTTATCATAAGATATCACTTATAGAGGGAATGTAAAAACCGCTACCCTTGAACTGAATTACAAAACAGAACAGAGTCACACGTTTAGAAAACACACTATGGCTGCCTAACGGGTAAGGTGAGGTGGGGTGATGCCTAAAACAAGGGTTTCAAATTAGCTCAGATACCGTTCCATAACCCCAATACGTAATAGACAAGACCTACTCCTTGCTCAGGGAACTGGACTCAACACCCCCTATTCACCGCCCAGGAATATATCTGACTAGTAAGAATCTTAAAACCTATGTATTGATATCTCTCTGTAAGTGAGTCAAGTGGGTGTAAAGCTGCATAAACACAGCAGTGAAAAGCAGCTAAACCCCATTATAAAACTCGATTAATTTTAAAAACCCGTGAAACAAAGACAGTGAAACAGAGAGAAATTCTTACAAAATTCGTTCAGGGGCTGTGATGCCACCTGGATTGACCATATCTAGACCCGCAGCTGATTGAGACATAAGGGTGGACACTCTTGGGGCTGAGAGGTTTGGTGAGGTTGGGTGAGCAAACGCAGACGCTTTAAAGTAATACTGCGTGGTACCCATCCCATGGGTCCCAAATCTCCAGGTTCAAGGGCATCTGCCTACATCGAAAACATGCATGAGAAACCCAGAAGATGGTCCACCGAGTGATCGGGAAAGGTTTCTAAAACGCACCTCATTTCTCATCTCCTTGTGCTCGGGTTCGCCATTCCAGCCGCTTTACTAGCAATCTCCCTCCTTGGAGAATCAGCACCTTTAACCTCCTGTTCCATACAGGTGGCAATTTGAACTGAGGATGAACGGGAAGACGGGGAACCAAGATGAGAGACTAGCTCTAGGTGTTGGGACAGGCACAGGTCACTCTATTTTCCCATCAGGAAGAAGACTTAACCACAGGCTCAGTCTGCCGCCCGGACGCAGAATAGGGCCTAAAGCAATCCTGCGCTTTTGCGGCCAGCTCCCAAGAGAGCGAGTTGAAAAATGGAGCTCAGGGGCACTGCAATTCACAAACCTGCAGACTTATAAATGATAACTCTCGTCTACAAATATATTGAGGGAAGGCAACAAAGAGGATTTGAAAGCAAGGCAGAATTGCAGGAAACAGATTTCAGGAGGCAGATTCGAATCGCCTTTAAAGCACAGGAAAAGCGGCAAAACCTCGACAATGATGCCCTTGGCCAAAAAGGGCGTATGCGTTTTTTCCTGAATATATTCAGGAAAAACGCATACGCCCTTTTTTGCCAACCAAGCAACCTGGAAAGGCAAATCAGCGCTACAAAGAAGGCTCGCTTCCCGTCGGTCAAAAGGGCCATGCTGAATAAAGTTTCAAAACCAGAAATGCAGGACAGGCCATGGAGAAACGGGAGCCTTGCTACGCTGATGGGCAGGATGTAAATTGCCAACAGCAACTCTGGAGAAGTTTACGGTGTGTCCTGAAACATCTACAAAACTCAGCTTAGAGAGCATAGGGCACTTCCACTCATGGGCGTATAAATTGGGAAAACTAAAAATCAGCAAGACACAGGCACCCCAAAGTTTAGGGCTGCTCTGTTGACAAGAACCTCCACTTCGTTACACCTTAAATATCCCAGGAAAGAGAAAAATGGATAAAGAAGTTGTGGTCCTTATGTACAATGGAATATCACTCAGCCATGAAATCAACGTCATAAGGCTAGTAGCAGCATGATGAGTGGATTTAGGTACGACGATTCTAAGTGAAATAAGTCACACAGAAAAAGACACTTATCGTAAGATATCACTTATAGAGGGAATGTAAAAATCGCTACCCTTGAACTGAATTACAAAACAGAACAGAGGCACACTTTAGAAAACACACTATGGCTGCTTATCGGGAAAGGTGAGGTGGGGTGATGCATAAAACAAGGGTTTCAAATTAGATCAGATACCGTTCCATAAACCCAATATGTAATAGACAAGACCTACTCCTTGCTCAGTGAACTGGACTCAACACCCCCTATTCACCGCCCAAGAATATATCTGACTAGTAAGAATCTCAACACCTATGTATTGATATCTCTCTGTAAGTGAGTCAAGTGGGTGTAAAGCTGCATAAACACAGCAGTGAAAAGCAGCTAAACCCCATTATAAAACTCAATTAATTTTAAAAACCCGTGAAACAAAGACAGTGAAAGAGAGAGAAATTCTTACAAAATTCGTTCAGGGGCTGTGATGCCACCTGGATTGACCATATCTAGACCCGCAGCTGATTGAGACATAAGGGTGGACACTCTTGGGGCTGAGAGGTTTGGTGAGGTTGGGTGAGCAAACGCAGACGCTTTAAAGTAATACTGCGTGGTACCCATCCCATGGGTCCCAAATCTCCAGGTTCAAGGGCATCTGCCTACATCGAAAACATGCATGAGAAACCCAGAAGATGGTCCACCGAGTGATCGGGAAAGGTTTCTAAAACGCACCTCATTTCTCATCTCCTTGTGCTCGGGTTCGCCATTCCAGCCGCTTTACTAGCAATCTCCCTCCTTGGAGAATCAGCACCTTTAACCTCCTGTTCCATACAGGTGGCAATTTGAACTGAGGATGAACGGGAAGACGGGGAACCAATGAGAGACTAGCTCTAGGTGTTGGGACAGGCACAGGTCACTCTATTTTCCCATTAGGAAGAAGACTTAACCACAGGCTCAGTCTGCCGCCCGGAAGCAGAATAGGGCCTAAAGCAATCCTGCGCTTTTGCGGCCAGCTCCCAAGAGAGCGAGTTGAAAAATGGAGCTCAGGGGCACTGCAATTCACAAACCTGCAGACTTATAAATGATAACTCTCGTCTACAAATATATTGAGGGAAGGCAACAAAGAGGATTTGAAAGCAAGGCAGAATTGCAGGAAACAGATTTCAGGAGGCAGATTCGAATCGCCTTTAAAGCACAGGAAAAGCGGCAAAACCTCGACAATGATGCCCTTGGCCAAAAAGGGCGTATGCGTTTTTTCCTGAATATATTCAGGACAAAACGCATACGCCCTTTTTGGCAACCAAGCAACCTGGAAAGGCAAATCAGCGCTACAAAGAAGTCTCGCTTCCCATCGGTCAAAAGGGCCATGCTGAATAAAGTGTCAAAACCAGAAATGCAGGACAGGCCACGGAGAAACGGGAGCCTTGCTACGCTGATGGGCGGGATGTAAATTGCCAACAGCCACTCTGGAGAAGTGTACGGTGTGTCCTGAAACATTTACAAAACTCAGCTTAGAGAGCATAGGGCACTTCCACTCATGGGCGTATAAATTGGGAAAACTAAAAATCAGCAAGACACAAGCACCCCAAAGTTTAGGGCTGCTCTGTTGACAAGAACCTCCACTTCGTTAACCTTAAATATCCCAAGAAAGAGAAAAATGGATAAAGAAGTTGTGGTCCTTATGTACAATGGAATATCACTCAGCCATGAAATCAACGTCATAAGGCTAGTAGCAGCATGATGAGTGGATTTAGGTACGACGATTCTAAGTGAAATAAGTCACACAGAAAAAGACACTTATAAGATATCACTTATAGAGGGAATGTAAAAACCGCTACCCTTGAACTGAATTACAAAACAGAACAGAGTCACACGTTTAGAAAACACACTATGGCTGCCTAACGGGAAAGGTGAGGTGGGGTGATGCATAAAACAAGGGTTTCAAATTAGCTCAGATACCGTTCCATAAACCCAATATGTAATAGACAAGACCTACTACTTGCTCAGTGAACTGGACTCAACACCCCCTATTCACCGCCCAAGAATATATCTGACTAGTAAGAAACTTAAAACCTATGTATTGATATCTCTCTGTAAGTGAGTCAAGTGGGTGTAAAGCTGCATAAACACAGCAGTGAAAAGCAGCTAAACCCCATTATAAAAATCAATTAATTTTAAAAACCCGTGAAACAAAGACAGTGAAAGAGAGAGAAATTCTTACAAAATTCGTTCAGGGGCTGTGATGACACCTGGATAGACCATATCTAGACCCGCAGCTGATTGAGACATAAGGGTGGACACTCTTGGGGCTGAGAGTTTTGGTGAGGTTGGGTGAGCAAACGCAGACCCTTTACAGTAATACTGCGTGGTACCCAACCCAAGGGTCCCAAATCTCCAGGTTCAAGGGCATCTTCCTACATCGAAAACATGCATGAGAAACCCAGAAGATGGTACACCGAGTGATCGGGAAAGGTTTCTAAAACGCACCTCATTTCTCATCTCCTTGTGCTTGGGTTCGCCATTCCAGCCGCTTTACTAGCAATCTCCCTCCTTGGAGAATCAGCACCTTTAACCTCCTGTTCCATACAGGTTGCAATTTGTCCTGAGGATGTACGGGAAGAGGGGGAACCAATGAGAGACTAGCTCTAGGTGTTGGGACAGGCACAGGTCACTCTATTTTCCCATCAGGAAGAAGAATTAACCACAGGCTCAGTCTGCCGCCCGGAAGCAGAATAGGGCCTAAAGCAATCCTGCGCTTTTGCGGCCAGCTCCCAAGAGAGCGAGTTGAAAAATGGAGCTCAGGGGCACTGCAATTCACAAACCTGCAGACTTATAAATGATAACTCTCGTCTACAAATATATTGAGGGAAGGCAACAAAGAGGATTTGAAAGCAAGGCAGAATTGCAGGAAACAGATTTCAGGAGGCAGATTCGAATCGCCTTTAAAGCACTGGAAAAGCGGCAAAACCTCGACAATGATGCCCTTGGCCAAAAAGGGCGTATGCGTTTTTTCCTGAATATATTCAGGACAAAATGCATACGCCCTTTTTGGCCAACCAAGCAACCTGGAAAGGCAAATCAGCGCTACACAGAAGTCTCGCTTCCCATCGGTCAAAAGGGCCATGCTGAATAAAGTGTCAAAACCAGAAATGCAGGACAGGCCACGGAGAAACGGGAGCCTTGCTACGCTGATGGGCGGGATGTAAATTGCCAACAGCCACTCTGGAGAAGTGTACGGTGTGTCCTGAAACATTTATAAAACTCAGCTTAGAGAGCATAGGGCACTTCCACTCATGGGCGTATAAAATGGGAAAACTAAAAATCAGCAAGACACAAGCACCCCAAAGTTTAGGGCTGCTCTGTTGACAAGAACCTCCACTTCGTTACACCTTAAATATCCCAGGAAAGAGAAAAATGGATAAAGAAGTTGTGGTCCTTATGTACAAAGGAATATCACTCAGCCATGAAATCAACGTCATAAGGCTAGTAGCAGCATGATGAGTGGATTTAGGTACGACGATTCTAAGTCAAATAAGTCACACAGAAAAAGACACTTACCATAAGATATCACTTATAGAGGGAATGTAAAAACCGCTACCCTTGAACTGAATTACAAAACAGAACAGAGTCACACGGTTAGAAAAGACACTATGGCTGCCTAACGGGAAAGTGAGGTGAGGGGGTGATGCCTAAAACAAGGGTTTCAAATTAGCTCAGATACCGTTCCATAAACCCAATACGTAATAGACAAGACCTACTCCTTGCTCAGGGAACTGGACTCAACACCCCCTATTCACCGCCCAGGAATATATCTGACTAGTAAGAATCTTAAAACCTATGTATTGATATCTCTCTGTAAGTGAGTCAAGTGGGTGTAAAGCTGCATAAACACAGCAGTGAAAAGCAGCTAAACCCCATTATAAAACTCAATTAATTTTAAAAACCCGTGAAACAAAGACAGTGAAACAGAGAGAAATTCTTACAAAATTCGTTCAGGGGCTGTGATGCCACCTGGATTGACCATATCTAGACCCGAGGCTGATTGAGACATAAGGGTGGACACTCTTGGGGCTGAGAGGTTTGGTGAGGTTGGGTGAGCAAACGCAGACGCTTTAAAGTAATACTGCGTGGTACCCATCCCATGGGTCCCAAATCTCCAGGTTCAAGGGCATCTGCCTACATCGAAAACATGCATGAGAAACCCAGAAGATGGTCCACCGAGTGATCGGGAAAGGTTTCTAAAACGCACCTCATTTCTCATCTCCTTGTGCTCGGGTTCGCCATTCCAGCCGCTTTACTAGCAATCTCCCTCCTTGGAGAATCAGCACCTTTAACCTCCTGTTCCATACAGGTGGCAATTTGAACTGAGGATGAACGGGAAGACGGGGAACCAATGAGAGACTAGCTCTAGGTGTTGGGACAGGCACAGGTCACTCTATTTTCCCATCAGGAAGAAGACTTAACCACAGGCTCAGTCTGCCGCCCGGAAGCAGAATAGGGCCTAAAGCAATCCTGCGCTTTTGCGGCCAGCTCCCAAGAGAGCGAGTTGAAAAATGGAGCTCAGGGGCACTGCAATTCACAAACCTGCAGACTTATAAATGATAACTCTCGTCTACAAATATATTGAGGGAAGGCAACAACGAGGATTTGAAAGCAAGGCAGAATTGCAGGAAACAGATTTCAGGAGGCAGATTCGAATCGCCTTTAAAGCACAGGAAAAGCGGCAAAACCTCGACAATGATGCCCTTGGCCAAAAAGGGCGTATGCGTTTTTTCCTGAATATATTCAGGAAAAAACGCATACGCCCTTTTTGGCCAACCAAGCAACCTGGAAAGGCAAATCAGCGCTACAAAGAAGTCTCGCTTCCCATCGGTCAAAAGGGCCATGCTGAATAAAGTGTCAAAACCAGAAATGCAGGACAGGCCACGGAGAAACGGGAGCCTTGCTACGCTGATGGGCGGGATGTAAATTGCCAACAGCCACTCTGGAGAAGTGTACGGTGTGTCCTGAAACATTTACAAAACTCAGCTTAGAGAGCATAGGGCACTTCCACTCATGGGCGTATAAATTGGGAAAACTAAAAATCAGCAAGACACAAGCACCCCAAAGTTTAGGGCTGCTCTGTTGACAAGAACCTCCACTTCGTTAACCTTAAATATCCCAAGAAAGAGAAAAATGGATAAAGAAGTTGTGGTCCTTATGTACAATGGAATATCACTCAGCCATGAAATCAACGTCATAAGGCTAGTAGCAGCATGATGAGTGGATTTAGGTACGACGATTCTAAGTGAAATAAGTCACACAGAAAAAGACACTTATAAGATATCACTTATAGAGGGAATGTAAAAACCGCTACCCTTGAACTGAATTACAAAACAGAACAGAGTCACACGTTTAGAAAACACACTATGGCTGCCTAACGGGAAAGGTGAGGTGGGGTGATGCATAAAACAAGGGTTTCAAATTAGCTCAGATACCGTTCCATAAACCCAATATGTAATAGACAAGACCTACTACTTGCTCAGGGAACTGGACTCAACACCCCCTATTCACCGCCCAAGAATATATCTGACTAGTAAGAAACTTAAAACCTATGTATTGATATCTCTCTGTAAGTGAGTCAAGTGGGTGTAAAGCTGCATAAACACAGCAGTGAAAAGCAGCTAAACCCCATTATAAAAATCAATTAATTTTAAAAACCCGTGAAACAAAGACAGTGAAAGAGAGAGAAATTCTTACAAAATTCGTTCAGGGGCTGTGATGACACCTGGATAGACCATATCTAGACCCGCAGCTGATTGAGACATAAGGGTGGACACTCTTGGGGCTGAGAGTTTTGGTGAGGTTGGGTGAGCAAACGCAGACCCTTTACAGTAATACTGCGTGGTACCCAACCCAAGGGTCCCAAATCTCCAGGTTCAAGGGCATCTTCCTACATCGAAAACATGCATGAGAAACCCAGAAGATGGTACACCGAGTGATCGGGAAAGGTTTCTAAAACGCACCTCATTTCTCATCTCCTTGTGCTTGGGTTCGCCATTCCAGCCGCTTTACTAGCAATCTCCCTCCTTGGAGAATCAGCACCTTTAACCTCCTGTTCCATACAGGTTGCAATTTGTCCTGAGGATGTACGGGAAGAGGGGGAACCAATGAGAGACTAGCTCTAGGTGTTGGGACAGGCACAGGTCACTCTATTTTCCCATCAGGAAGAAGAATTAACCACAGGCTCATTCTGCCGCCCGGAAGCAGAATAGGGCCTAAAGCAATCCTGCGCTTTTGCGGCCAGCTCCCAAGAGAGCGAGTTGAAAAATGGAGCTCAGGGTCACTGCAATTCACAAACCTGCAGACTTATAAATGATAACTCTCGTCTACAAATATATTGAGGGAAGGCAACGAAGGGGATTTGAAAGCAAGGCAGAATTGCAGGAAACAGATTTCAGGAGGCAGATTCGAATCGCCTTTAAAGCACAGGAAAAGCGGCAAAACCTCGACAATGATGCCCTTGGCCAAAAAGGGCGTATGCGTTTTTTCCTGAATATATTCAGGAAAAAACGCATACGCCCTTTTTTGCCAACCAAGCAACCTGGAAAGGCAAATCAGCGCTACAAAGAAGGCTCGCTTCCCGTCGGTCAAAAGGGCCATGCTGAATAAAGTTTCAAAACCAGAAATGCAGGACAGGCCATGGAGAAACGGGAGCCTTGCTACGCTGATGGGCAGGATGTAAATTGCCAACAGCAACTCTGGAGAAGTTTACGGTGTGTCCTGAAACATCTACAAAACTCAGCTTAGAGAGCATAGGGCACTTCCACTCATGGGCGTATAAATTGGGAAAACTAAAAATCAGCAAGACACAGGCACCCCAAAGTTTAGGGCTGCTCTGTTGATAAGAACCTCCACTTCGTTACACCTTAAATATCCCAGGAAAGAGAAAAATGGATAAAGAAGTTGTGGTCCTTATGTACAATGGAATATCACTCAGCCATGAAATCAACGTCATAAGGCTAGTAGCAGCATGATGAGTGGATTTAGGTACGACGATTCTAAGTGAAATAAGTCACACAGAAAAAGACACTTATCGTAAGATATCACTTATAGAGGGAATGTAAAAATCGCTACCCTTGAACTGAATTACAAAACAGAACAGAGGCACACTTTAGAAAACACACTATGGCTGCTTATCGGGAAAGGTGAGGTGGGGTGATGCATAAAACAAGGGTTTCAAATTAGATCAGATACCGTTCCATAAACCCAATATGTAATAGACAAGACCTACTCCTTGCTCAGTGAACTGGACTCAACACCCCCTATTCACCGCCCAAGAATATATCTGACTAGTAAGAATCTCAACACCTATGTATTGATATCTCTCTGTAAGTGAGTCAAGTGGGTGTAAAGCTGCATAAACACAGCAGTGAAAAGCAGCTAAACCCCATTATAAAACTCAATTAATTTTAAAAACCCGTGAAACAAAGACAGTGAAAGAGAGAGAAATTCTTACAAAATTCGTTCAGGGGCTGTGATGCCACCTGGATTGACCATATCTAGACCCGCAGCTGATTGAGACATAAGGGTGGACACTCTTGGGGCTGAGAGGTTTGGTGAGGTTGGGTGAGCAAACGCAGACGCTTTAAAGTAATACTGCGTGGTACCCATCCCATGGGTCCCAAATCTCCAGGTTCAAGGGCATCTGCCTACATCGAAAACATGCATGAGAAACCCAGAAGATGGTCCACCGAGTGATCGGGAAAGGTTTCTAAAACGCACCTCATTTCTCATATCCTTGTGCTCGGGTTCGCCATTCCAGCCGCTTTACTAGCAATCTCCCTCCTTGGAGAATCAGCACCTTTAACCTCCTGTTCCATACAGGTTGCAATTTGTCCTGAGGATGAACGGGAAGAGGGGGAACCAATGAGAGACTAGCTCTAGGTGTTGGGACAGGCACAGGTCACTCTATTTTCCCATCAGGAAGAAGAATTAACCACAGGCTCAGTCTGCCGCCCGGAAGCAGAATAAGGCCTAAAGCAATCCTGCGCTTTTGCGGCCAGCTCCCAAGAGAGCGAGTTGAAAAATGGAGCTCAGGGGCACTGCAATTCACAAACCTGCAGACGTATAAATGATAACTCTCGTCTACAAATATATTGAGGGAAGGCAACAACGAGGATTTGAAAGCAAGGCAGAATTGCAGGAAACAGATTTCAGGAGGCAGATTCGAATCGCCTTTAAAGCAAAGGAAAAGCGGCAAAACCTCGACAATGATGCCCTTGGCCAAAAAGGGCGTATGCGTTTTTTCCTGAATATATTCAGGAAAAAACGCATACGCCCTTTTTGGCCAACCAAGCAACCTGGAAAGGCAAATCAGCGCTACAAAGAAGTCTCGCTTCCCATCGGTCAAAAGGGCCATGCTGAATAAAGTGTCAAAACCAGAAATGCAGGACAGGCCACGGAGAAACGGGAGCCTTGCTACACTGATGGGCGGGATGTAAATTGCCAACAGCCACTCTGGAGAAGTGTACGGTGTGTCCTGAAACATTTACAAAACTCAGCTTAGAGAGCATAGGGCACTTCCACTCATGGGCGTATAAAATGGGAAAACTAAAAATCAGCAAGACACAAGCACCCCAAAGTTTAGGGCTGCTCTGTTGACAAGAACCTCCACTTCGTTACACCTTAAATATCCCAGGAAAGAGAAAAATGGATAAAGAAGTTGTGGTCCTTATGTACAAAGGAATATCACTCAGCCATGAAATCAACGTCATAAGGCTAGTAGCAGCATGATGAGTGGATTTAGGTACGACGATTCTAAGTCAAATAAGTCACACAGAAAAAGACACTTATCATAAGATATCACTTATAGAGGGAATGTAAAAACCGCTACCCTTGAACTGAATTACAAAACAGAACAGAGTCACACGGTTAGAAAACACACTATGGCTGCCTAACGGGAAAGGTGAGGTGGGGTGATGCCTAAAACAAGGGTTTCAAATTAGCTCAGATACCGTTCCATAAACCCAATACGTAATAGACAAGACCTACTCCTTGCTCAGGGAACTGGACTCAACACCCCCTATTCACCGCCCAGGAATATATCTGACTAGTAAGAATCTTAAAACCTATGTATTGATATCTTTCTGTAAGTGAGTCAAGTGGGTGTAAAGCTGCATAAACACAGCAGTGAAAAGCAGCTAAACCCCATTATAAAACTCGATTAATTATAAAAACCCGTGAAACAAAGACAGTGAAACAGAGAGAAATTCTTACAAAATTCGTTCAGGGGCTGTGATGCCACCTGGATTGACCATATCTAGACCCGAGGCTGATTGAGACATAAGGGTGGACACTCTTGGGGCTGAGAGGTTTGGTGAGGTTGGGTGAGCAAACGCAGACGCTTTAAAGTAATACTGCGTGGTACCCATCCCATGGGTCCCAAATCTCCAGGTTCAAGGTCATCTTCCTACATCGAAAACATGCATGAGAAACCCAGAAGATGGTCCACCGAGTGATCGGGAAAGGTTTCTAAAACGCACCTCCTTTCTCATCTCCTTGTGCTCGGGTTCGCCATTCCAGCCGCTTTACTAGCAATCTCCCTCCTTGGAGAATCAGCACCTTTAACCTCCTGTTCCATACAGGTGGCAATTTGAACTGAGGATGAACGGGAAGACGGGGAACCAATGAGAGACTAGCTCTAGGTGTTGGGACAGGCACAGGTCACTCTAGTTTCCCATCAGGAAGAAGACTTAACCACAGGCTCAGTCTGCCGCCCGGAAGCAGAATAGGGCCTAAAGCAATCCTGCGCTTTTGCGGCCAGCTCCCAAGAGAGCGAGTTGAAAAATGGAGCTCAGGGGCACTGCAATTCACAAACCTGCAGACTTATAAATGATAACTCTCGTCTACAAATATATTGAGGGAAGGCAACAAAGAGGATTTGAAAGCAAGGCAGAATTGCAGGAAACAGATTTCAGGAGGCAGATTCGAATCGCCTTTAAAGCACTGGAAAAGCGGCAAAACCTCGACAATGATGCCCTTGGCCAAAAAGGGCGTATGCGTTTTTTCCTGAATATATTCAGGACAAAACGCATACGCCCTTTTTGGCCAACCAAGCAACCTGGAAAGGCAAATCAGCGCTACACAGAAGTCTCGCTTCCCATCGGTCAAAAGGGCCATGCTGAATAAAGTGTCAAAACCAGAAATGCAGGACAGGCCACGGAGAAACGGGAGCCTTGCTACGCTGATGGGCGGGATGTAAATTGCCAACAGCCACTCTGGAGAAGTGTACGGTGTGTCCTGAAACATTTACAAAACTCAGCTTAGAGAGCATAGGGCACTTCCACTCATGGGCGTATAAAATGGGAAAACTAAAAATCAGCAAGACACAAGCACCCCAAAGTTTAGGGCTGCTCTGTTGACAAGAACCTCCACTTCGTTACACCTTAAATATCCCAGGAAAGAGAAAAATGGATAAAGAAGTTGTGGTCCTTATGTACAAAGGAATATCACTCAGCCATGAAATCAACGTCATAAGGCTAGTAGCAGCATGATGAGTGGATTTAGGTACGACGATTCTAAGTCAAATAAGTCACACAGAAAAAGACACTTACCATAAGATATCACTTATAGAGGGAATGTAAAAACCGCTACCCTTGAACTGAATTACAAAACAGAACAGAGTCACACGGTTAGAAAAGACACTATGGCTGCCTAACGGGAAAGGTGAGGTGGGGTGATGCCTAAAACAAGGGTTTCAAATTAGCTCAGATACCGTTCCATAAACCCAATACGTAATAGACAAGACCTACTCCTTGCTCAGGGAACTGGACTCAACACCCCCTATTCACCGCCCAGGAATATATCTGACTAGTAAGAATCTTAAAACCTATGTATTGATATCTCTCTGTAAGTGAGTCAAGTGGGTGTAAAGCTGCATAAACACAGCAGTGAAAAGCAGCTAAACCCCATTATAAAACTCAATTAATTTTAAAAACCCGTGAAACAAAGACAGTGAAACAGAGAGAAATTCTTACAAAATTCGTTCAGGGGCTGTGATGCCACCTGGATTGACCATATCTAGACCCGAGGCTGATTGAGACATAAGGGTGGACACTCTTGGGGCTGAGAGGTTTGGTGAGGTTGGGTGAGCAAACGCAGACGCTTTAAAGTAATACTGCGTGGTACCCATCCCATGGGTCCCAAATCTCCAGGCTCAAGGGCATCTTCCTACATCGAAAACATGCATGAGAAACCCAGAAGATGGTCCACCGAGTGATCGGGAAAGGTTTCTAAAACGCACCTCCTTTCTCATCTCCTTGTGCTCGGGTTCGCCATTCCAGCCGCTTTACTAGCAATCTCCCTCCTTGGAGAATCAGCACCTTTAACCTCCTGTTCCATACAGGTGGCAATTTGAACTGAGGATGAACGGGAAGACGGGGAACCAATGAGAGACTAGCTCTAGGTGTTGGGACAGGCACAGGTCACTCTATTTTCCCATCAGGAAGAAGAATTAAGCACAGGATCAGTCTGCCGCCCGGAAGCAGAATAGGGCCTAAAGCAATCCTGCGCTTTTGCGGCCAGCTCCCAAGAGAGCGAGTTGAAAAATGGAGCTCAGGGGCACTGCAATTCACAAACCTGCAGACGTATAAATGATAACTCTCGTCTACAAATATATTGAGGGAAGGCAACAACGAGGATTTGAAAGCAAGGCAGAATTGCAGGAAACAGATTTCAGGAGGCAGATTCGAATCGCCTTTAAAGCACAGGAAAAGCGGCAAAACCTCGACAATGATGCCCTTGGCCAAAAAGGGCGTATGCGTTTTTTCCTGAATATATTCAGGACAAAACGCATACGCCCTTTTTGGCCAACCAAGCAACCTGGAAAGGCAAATCAGCGCTACAAAGAAGTCTCGCTTCCCATCGGTCAAAAGGGCCATGCTGAATAAAGTGTCAAAACCAGAAATGCAGGACAGGCCACGGAGAAACGGGAGCCTTGCTACGCTGATGGGCGGGATGTAAATTGCCAACAGCCACTCTGGAGAAGTGTACGGTGTGTCCTGAAACATCTACAAAACTCAGCTTAGAGAGCATAGGGCACTTCCACTCATGGGCGTATAAATTGGGAAAACTAAAAATCAGCAAGACACAGGCACCCCAAAGTTTAGGGCTGCTCTGTTGACAAGAACCTCCACTTCGTTACACCTTAAATATCCCAGGAAAGAGAAAAATGGATAAAGAAGTTGTGGTCCTTATGTACAATGGAATATCACTCAGCCATGAAATCAACGTCATAAGGCTAGTAGCAGCATGATGAGTGGATTTAGGTACGACGATTCTAAGTGAAATAAGTCACACAGAAAAAGACACTTATCGTAAGATATCACTTATAGAGGGAATGTAAAAATCGCTACCCTTGAACTGAATTACAAAACAGAACAGAGGCACACTTTAGAAAACACACTATGGCTGCTTATCGGGAAAGGTGAGGTGGGGTGATGCATAAAACAAGGGTTTCAAATTAGATCAGATACCGTTCCATAAACCCAATATGTAATAGACAAGACCTACTCCTTGCTCAGTGAACTGGACTCAACACCCCCTATTCACCGCCCAAGAATATATCTGACTAGTAAGAATCTCAACACCTATGTATTGATATCTCTCTGTAAGTGAGTCAAGTGGGTGTAAAGCTGCATAAACACAGCAGTGAAAAGCAGCTAAACCCCATTATAAAACTCAATTAATTTTAAAAACCCGTGAAACAAAGACAGTGAAAGAGAGAGAAATTCTTACAAAATTCGTTCAGGGGCTGTGATGCCACCTGGATTGACCATATCTAGACCCGCAGCTGATTGAGACATAAGGGTGGACACTCTTGGGGCTGAGAGGTTTGGTGAGGTTGGGTGAGCAAACGCAGACGCTTTAAAGTAATACTGCGTGGTACCCATCCCATGGGTCCCAAATCTCCAGGTTCAAGGGCATCTGCCTACATCGAAAACATGCATGAGAAACCCAGAAGATGGTCCACCGAGTGATCGGGAAAGGTTTCTAAAACGCACCTCCTTTCTCATCTCCTTGTGCTCGGGTTCGCCATTCCAGCCGCTTTACTAGCAATCTCCCTCCTTGGAGAATCAGCACCTTTAACCTCCTGTTCCATACAGGTGGCAATTTGAACTGAGGATGAACGGGAAGACGGGGAACCAATGAGAGACTAGCTCTAGGTGTTGGGACAGGCACAGGTCACTCTAGTTTCCCATCAGGAAGAAGACTTAACCACAGGCTCAGTCTGCCGCCCGGAAGCAGAATAGGGCCTAAAGCAATCCTGCGCTTTTGCGGCCAGCTCCCAAGAGAGCGAGTTGAAAAATGGAGCTCAGGGGCACTGCAATTCACAAACCTGCAGACTTATAAATGATAACTCTCGTCTACAAATATATTGAGGGAAGGCAACAAAGAGGATTTGAAAGCAAGGCAGAATTGCAGGAAACAGATTTCAGGAGGCAGATTCGAATCGCCTTTAAAGCACTGGAAAAGCGGCAAAACCTCGACAATGATGCCCTTGGCCAAAAAGGGCGTATGCGTTTTTTCCTGAATATATTCAGGAAAAAACGCATACGCCCTTTTTGGCCAACCAAGCAACCTGGAAAGGCAAATCAGCGCTACAAAGAAGTCTCGCTTCCCATCGGTCAAAAGGGCCATGCTGAATAAAGTGTCAAAACCAGAAATGCAGGACAGGCCACGGAGAAACGGAAGCCTTGCTACGCTGATGGGCGGGATGTAAATTGCCAACAGCCACTCTGGAGAAGTGTACGGTGTGTCCTGAAACATTTACAAAACTCAGTTTAGAGAGCATAGAGCACTTCCACTCATGGGCGTATAAAATGGGAAAACTAAAAATCAGCAAGACACAAGCACCCCAAAGTTTAGGGCTGCTCTGTTGACAAGAACCTCCACTTCGTTACACCTTAAATATCCCAGGAAAGAGAAAAATGGATAAAGAAATTGTGGTCCTTATGTACAAAGGAATATCACTCAGCCATGAAATCAACGTCATAAGGCTAGTAGCAGCATGATGAGTGGATTTAGGTACGACGATTCTAAGTCAAATAAGTCACACAGAAAAAGACACTTATCATAAGATATCACTTATAGAGGGAATGTAAAAACCGCTACCCTTGAACTGAATTACAAAACAGAACAGAGTCACACGGTTAGAAAACACACTATGGCTGCCTAACGGGAAAGGTGAGGTGGGGTGATGCCTAAAACAAGGGTTTCAAATTAGCTCAGATACCGTTCCATAAACCCAATACGTAATAGACAAGACCTACTCCTTGCTCAGGGAACTGGACTCAACACCCCCTATTCACCGCCCAGGAATATATCTGACTAGTAAGAATCTTAAAACCTATGTATTGATATCTCTCTGTAAGTGAGTCAAGTGGGTGTAAAGCTGCATAAACACAGCAGTGAAAAGCAGCTAAACCCCATTATAAAACTCAATTAATTTTAAAAACCCGTGAAACAAAGACAGTGAAACAGAGAGAAATTCTTACAAAATTCGTTCAGGGGCTGTGATGCCACCTGGATTGACCATATCTAGACCCGAGGCTGATTGAGACATAAGGGTGGACACTCTTGGGGCTGAGAGGTTTGGTGAGGTTGGGTGAGCAAACGCAGACGCTTTAAAGTAATACTGCGTGGTACCCATCCCATGGGTCCCAAATCTCCAGGCTCAAGGGCATCTTCCTACATCGAAAACATGCATGAGAAACCCAGAAGATGGTCCACCGAGTGATCGGGAAAGGTTTCTAAAACGCACCTCCTTTCTCATCTCCTTGTGCTCGGGTTCGCCATTCCAGCCGCTTTACTAGCAATCTCCCTCCTTGGAGAATCAGCACCTTTAACCTCCTGTTCCATACAGGTGGCAATTTGAACTGAGGATGAACGGGAAGACGGGGAACCAATGAGAGACTAGCTCTAGGTGTTGGGACAGGCACAGGTCACTCTATTTTCCCATCAGGAAGAAGAATTAAGCACAGGATCAGTCTGCCGCCCGGAAGCAGAATAGGGCCTAAAGCAATCCTGCGCTTTTGCGGCCAGCTCCCAAGAGAGCGAGTTGAAAAATGGAGCTCAGGGGCACTGCAATTCACAAACCTGCAGACGTATAAATGATAACTCTCGTCTACAAATATATTGAGGGAAGGCAACAACGAGGATTTGAAAGCAAGGCAGAATTGCAGGAAACAGATTTCAGGAGGCAGATTCGAATCGCCTTTAAAGCACAGGAAAAGCGGCAAAACCTCGACAATGATGCCCTTGGCCAAAAAGGGCGTATGCGTTTTTTCCTGAATATATTCAGGAAAAAACGCATACGCCCTTTTTGGCCAACCAAGCAACCTGGAAAGGCAAATCGGCGCTACAAAGAAGTCTCGCTTCCCATCGGTCAAAAGGGCCATGCTGAATAAAGTGTCAAAACCAGAAATGCAGGACAGGCCACGGAGAAACGGGAGCCTTGCTACGCTGATGGGCGGGATGTAAATTGCCAACAGCCACTCTGGAGAAGTGTACGGTGTGTCCTGAAACATTTACAAAACTCAGCTTAGAGAGCATAGGGCACTTCCACTCATGGGCGTATAAAATGGGAAAACTAAAAATCAGCAAGACACAAGCACCCCAAAGTTTAGGGCTGCTCTGTTGACAAGAACCTCCACTTCGTTACACCTTAAATATCCCAGGAAAGAGAAAAATGGATAAAGAAATTGTGGTCCTTATGTACAAAGGAATATCACTCAGCCATGAAATCAACGTCATAAGGCTAGTAGCAGCATGATGAGTGGATTTAGGTACGACGATTCTAAGTCAAATAAGTCACACAGAAAAAGACACTTATCATAAGATATCACTTATAGAGGGAATGTAAAAACCGCTACCCTTGAACTGAATTACAAAACAGAACAGAGTCACACGTTTAGAAAACACACTATGGCTGCCTAACGGGAAAGGTGAGGTGGGGTGATGCCTAAAACAAGGGTTTCAAATTAGCTCAGATACCGTTCCATAAACCCAATACGTAATAGACAAGACCTACTCCTTGCTCAGGGAACTGGACTCAACACCCCCTATTCACCGCCCAGGAATATATCTGACTAGTAAGAATCTTAAAACCTATGTATTGATATCTCTCTGTAAGTGAGTCAAGTGGGTGTAAAGCTGCATAAACACAGCAGTGAAAAGCAGCTAAACCCCATTATAAAACTCGATTAATTTTAAAAACCCGTGAAACAAAGACAGTGAAACAGAGAGAAATTCTTACAAAATTCGTTCAGGGGCTGTGATGCCACCTGGATTGACCATATCTAGACCCGCAGCTGATTGAGACATAAGGGTGGACACTCTTGGGGCTGAGAGGTTTGGTGAGGTTGGGTGAGCAAACGCAGACGCTTTAAAGTAATACTGCGTGGTACCCATCCCATGGGTCCCAAATCTCCAGGTTCAAGGGCATCTGCCTACATCGAAAACATGCATGAGAAACCCAGAAGATGGTCCACCGAGTGATCGGGAAAGGTTTCTAAAACGCACCTCATTTCTCATATCCTTGTGCTCGGGTTCGCCATTCCAGCCGCTTTACTAGCAATCTCCCTCCTTGGAGAATCAGCACCTTTAACCTCCTGTTCCATACAGGTTGCAATTTGTCCTGAGGATGAACGGGAAGAGGGGGAACCAATGAGAGACTAGCTCTAGGTGTTGGGACAGGCACAGGTCACTCTATTTTCCCATCAGGAAGAATAATTAACCACAGGCTCAGTCTGCCGCCCGGAAGCAGAATAGGGCCTAAAGCAATCCTGCGCTTTTGCGGCCAGCTCCCAAGAGAGCGAGTTGAAAAATGGAGCTCAGGGGCACTGCAATTCACAAACCTGCAGACGTATAAATGATAACTCTCGTCTACAAATATATTGAGGGAAGGCAACAACGAGGATTTGAAAGCAAGGCAGAATTGCAGGAAACAGATTTCAGGAGGCAGATTCGAATCGCCTTTAAAGCACAGGAAAAGCGGCAAAACCTCGACAATGATGCCCTTGGCCAAAAAGGGCGTATGCGTTTTTTCCTGAATATATTCAGGAAAAAACGCATACGCCCTTTTTGGCCAACCAAGCAACCTGGAAAGGCAAATCAGCGCTACAAAGAAGTCTCGCTTCCCATCGGTCAAAAGGGCCATGCTGAATAAAGTGTCAAAACCAGAAATGCAGGACAGGCCACGGAGAAACGGGAGCCTTGCTACGCTGATGGGCGGGATGTAAATTGCCAACAGCCACTCTGGAGAAGTGTACGGTGTGTCCTGAAACATTTACAAAACTCAGCTTAGAGAGCATAGGGCACTTCCACTCATGGGCGTATAAAATGGGAAAACTAAAAATCAGCAAGACACAAGCACCCCAAAGTTTAGGGCTGCTCTGTTGACAAGAACCTCCACTTCGTTACACCTTAAATATCCCAGGAAAGAGAAAAATGGATAAAGAAGTTGTGGTCCTTATGTACAAAGGAATATCACTCAGCCATGAAATCAACGTCATAAGGCTAGTAGCAGCATGATGAGTGGATTTAGGTACGACGATTCTAAGTCAAATAAGTCACACAGAAAAAGACACTTATCATAAGATATCACTTATAGAGGGAATGTAAAAACCGCTACCCTTGAACTGAATTACAAAACAGAACAGAGTCACACGGTTAGAAAACACACTATGGCTGCCTAACGGGAAAGGTGAGGTGGGGTGATGCCTAAAACAAGGGTTTCAAATTAGCTCAGATACCGTTCCATAAACCCAATACGTAATAGACAAGACCTACTCCTTGCTCAGGGAACTGGACTCAACACCCCCTATTCACCGCCCAGGAATATATCTGACTAGTAAGAATCTTAAAACCTATGTATTGATATCTCTCTGTAAGTGAGTCAAGTGGGTGTAAAGCTGCATAAACACAGCAGTGAAAAGCAGCTAAACCCCATTATAAAACTCGATTAATTTTAAAAACCCGTGAAACAAAGACAGTGAAACAGAGAGAAATTCTTACAAAATTCGTTCAGGGGCTGTGATGCCACCTGGATTGACCATATCTAGACCCGAGGCTGATTGAGACATAAGGGTGGACACTCTTGGGGCTGAGAGGTTTGGTGAGGTTGGGTGAGCAAACGCAGACGCTTTAAAGTAATACTGCGTGGTACCCATCCCATGGGTCCCAAATCTCCAGGTTCAAGGGCATCTGCCTACATCGAAAACATGCATGAGAAACCCAGAAGATGGTCCACCGAGTGATCGGGAAAGGTTTCTAAAACGCACCTCCTTTCTCATCTCCTTGTGCTCGGGTTCGCCATTCCAGCCGCTTTACTAGCAATCTCCCTCCTTGGAGAATCAGCACCTTTAACCTCCTGTTCCATACAGGTGGCAATTTGAACTGAGGATGAACGGGAAGACGGGGAACCAATGAGAGACTAGCTCTAGGTGTTGGGACAGGCACAGGTCACTCTATTTTCCCATCAGGAAGAAGAATTAAGCACAGGATCAGTCTGCCGCCCGGAAGCAGAATAGGGCCTAAAGCAATCCTGCGCTTTTGCGGCCAGCTCCCAAGAGAGCGAGTTGAAAAATGGAGCTCAGGGGCACTGCAATTCACAAACCTGCAGACGTATAAATGATAACTCTCGTCTACAAATATATTGAGGGAAGGCAACAACGAGGATTTGAAAGCAAGGCAGAATTGCAGGAAACAGATTTCAGGAGGCAGATTCGAATCGCCTTTAAAGCACAGGAAAAGCGGCAAAACCTCGACAATGATGCCCTTGGCCAAAAAGGGCGTATGCGTTTTTTCCTGAATATATTCAGGACAAAACGCATACGCCCTTTTTGGCCAACCAAGCAACCTGGAAAGGCAAATCAGCGCTACAAAGAAGTCTCGCTTCCCATCGGTCAAAAGGGTCATGCTGAATAAAGTGTCAAAACCAGAAATGCAGGACAGGCCACGGAGAAACGGGAGCCTTGCTACGCTGATGGGCGGGATGTAAATTGCCAACAGCCACTCTGGAGAAGTGTACGGTGTGTCCTGAAACATTTACAAAACTCAGCTTAGAGAGCATAGGGCACTTCCACTCATGGGCGTATAAATTGGGAAAACTAAAAATCAGCAAGACACAAGCACCCCAAAGTTTAGGGCTGCTCTGTTGACAAGAACCTCCACTTCGTTAACCTTAAATATCCCAAGAAAGAGAAAAATGGATAAAGAAGTTGTGGTCCTTATGTACAATGGAATATCACTCAGCCATGAAATCAACGTCATAAGGCTAGTAGCAGCATGATGAGTGGATTTAGGTACGACGATTCTAAGTGAAATAAGTCACACAGAAAAAGACACTTATAAGATATCACTTATAGAGGGAATGTAAAAACCGCTACCCTTGAACTGAATTACAAAACAGAACAGAGTCACACGTTTAGAAAACACACTATGGCTGCCTAACGGGAAAGGTGAGGTGGGGTGATGCATAAAACAAGGGTTTCAAATTAGCTCAGATACCGTTCCATAAACCCAATATGTAATAGACAAGACCTACTACTTGCTCAGTGAACTGGACTCAACACCCCCTATTCACCGCCCAAGAATATATCTGACTAGTAAGAAACTTAAAACCTATGTATTGATATCTCTCTGTAAGTGAGTCAAGTGGGTGTAAAGCTGCATAAACACAGCAGTGAAAAGCAGCTAAACCCCATTATAAAAATCAATTAATTTTAAAAACCCATGAAACAAAGACAGTGAAAGAGAGAGAAAATCTTACAAAATTCGTTCAGGGGCTGTGATGACACCTGGATAGACCATATCTAGACCCGCAGCTGATTGAGACATAAGGGTGGACACTCTTGGGGCTGAGAGTTTTGGTGAGGTTGGGTGAGCAAACGCAGACCCTTTACAGTAATACTGCATGGTACCCAACCCAAGGGTCCCAAATCTCCAGGTTCAAGGGCATCTTCCTACATCGAAAACATGCATGAGAAACCCAGAAGATGGTACACCGAGTGATCGGGAAAGGTTTCTAAAACGCACCTCATTTCTCATCTCCTTGTGCTTGGGTTCGCCATTCCAGCCGCTTTACTAGCAATCTCCCTCCTTGGAGAATCAGCACCTTTAACCTCCTGTTCCATACAGGTTGCAATTTGTCCTGAGGATGTACGGGAAGAGGGGGAACCAATGAGAGACTAGCTCTAGGTGTTGGGACAGGCACAGGTCACTCTATTTTCCCATCAGGAAGAAGAATTAACCACAGGCTCATTCTGCCGCCCGGAAGCAGAATAGGGCCTAAAGCAATCCTGCGCTTTTGCGGCCAGCTCCCAAGAGAGCGAGTTGAAAAATGGAGCTCAGGGTCACTGCAATTCACAAACCTGCAGACTTATAAATGATAACTCTCGTCTACAAATATATTGAGGGAAGGCAACGAAGGGGATTTGAAAGCAAGGCAGAATTGCAGGAAACAGATTTCAGGAGGCAGATTCGAATCGCCTTTAAAGCACAGGAAAAGCGGCAAAACCTCGACAATGATGCCCTTGGCCAAAAAGGGCGTATGCGTTTTTTCCTGAATATATTCAGGAAAAAACGCATACGCCCTTTTTTGCCAACCAAGCAACCTGGAAAGGCAAATCAGCGCTACAAAGAAGGCTCGCTTCCCGTCGGTCAAAAGGGCCATGCTGAATAAAGTTTCAAAACCAGAAATGCAGGACAGGCCATGGAGAAACGGGAGCCTTGCTACGCTGATGGGCAGGATGTAAATTGCCAACAGCAACTCTGGAGAAGTTTACGGTGTGTCCTGAAACATCTACAAAACTCAGCTTAGAGAGCATAGGGCACTTCCACTCATGGGCGTATAAATTGGGAAAACTAAAAATCAGCAAGACACAGGCACCCCAAAGTTTAGGGCTGCTCTGTTGACAAGAACCTCCACTTCGTTACACCTTAAATATCCCAGGAAAGAGAAAAATGGATAAAGAAGTTGTGGTCCTTATGTACAATGGAATATCACTCAGCCATGAAATCAACGTCATAAGGCTAGTAGCAGCATGATGAGTGGATTTAGGTACGACGATTCTAAGTGAAATAAGTCACACAGAAAAAGACACTTATCGTAAGATATCACTTATAGAGGGAATGTAAAAATCGCTACCCTTGAACTGAATTACAAAACAGAACAGAGGCACACTTTAGAAAACACACTATGGCTGCTTATCGGGAAAGGTGAGGTGGGGTGATGCATAAAACAAGGGTTTCAAATTAGATCAGATACCGTTCCATAAACCCAATATGTAATAGACAAGACCTACTCCTTGCTCAGTGAACTGGACTCAACACCCCCTATTCACCGCCCAAGAATATATCTGACTAGTAAGAATCTCAACACCTATGTATTGATATCTCTCTGTAAGTGAGTCAAGTGGGTGTAAAGCTGCATAAACACAGCAGTGAAAAGCAGCTAAACCCCATTATAAAACTCAATTAATTTTAAAAACCCGTGAAACAAAGACAGTGAAAGAGAGAGAAATTCTTACAAAATTCGTTCAGGGGCTGTGATGCCACCTGGATTGACCATATCTAGACCCGCAGCTGATTGAGACATAAGGGTGGACACTCTTGGGGCTGAGAGGTTTGGTGAGGTTGGGTGAGCAAACGCAGACGCTTTAAAGTAATACTGCGTGGTACCCATCCCATGGGTCCCAAATCTCCAGGTTCAAGGGCATCTGCCTACATCGAAAACATGCATGAGAAACCCAGAAGATGGTCCACCGAGTGATCGGGAAAGGTTTCTAAAACGCACCTCATTTCTCATATCCTTGTGCTCGGGTTCGCCATTCCAGCCGCTTTACTAGCAATCTCCCTCCTTGGAGAATCAGCACCTTTAACCTCCTGTTCCATACAGGTTGCAATTTGTCCTGAGGATGAACGGGAAGAGGGGGAACCAATGAGAGACTAGCTCTAGGTGTTGGGACAGGCACAGGTCACTCTATTTTCCCATCAGGAAGAAGAATTAACCACAGGCTCAGTCTGCCGCCCGGAAGCAGAATAAGGCCTAAAGCAATCCTGCGCTTTTGCGGCCAGCTCCCAAGAAAGCGAGTTGAAAAATGGAGCTCAGGGGCACTGCAATTCACAAACCTGCAGACGTATAAATGATAACTCTCGTCTACAAATATATTGAGGGAAGGCAACAACGAGGATTTGAAAGCAAGGCAGAATTGCAGGAAACAGATTTCAGGAGGCAGATTCGAATCGCCTTTAAAGCAAAGGAAAAGCGGCAAAACCTCGACAATGATGCCCTTGGCCAAAAAGGGCGTATGCGTTTTTTCCTGAATATATTCAGGAAAAAACGCATACGCCCTTTTTGGCCAACCAAGCAACCTGGAAAGGCAAATCAGCGCTACAAAGAAGTCTCGCTTCCCATCGGTCAAAAGGGCCATGCTGAATAAAGTGTCAAAACCAGAAATGCAGGACAGGCCACGGAGAAACGGGAGCCTTGCTACACTGATGGGCGGGATGTAAATTGCCAACAGCCACTCTGGAGAAGTGTACGGTGTGTCCTGAAACATTTACAAAACTCAGCTTAGAGAGCATAGGGCACTTCCACTCATGGGCGTATAAAATGGGAAAACTAAAAATCAGCAAGACACAAGCACCCCAAAGTTTAGGGCTGCTCTGTTGACAAGAACCTCCACTTCGTTACACCTTAAATATCCCAGGAAAGAGAAAAATGGATAAAGAAGTTGTGGTCCTTATGTACAAAGGAATATCACTCAGCCATGAAATCAACGTCATAAGGCTAGTAGCAGCATGATGAGTGGATTTAGGTACGACGATTCTAAGTCAAATAAGTCACACAGAAAAAGACACTTATCATAAGATATCACTTATAGAGGGAATGTAAAAACCGCTACCCTTGAACTGAATTACAAAACAGAACAGAGTCACACGGTTAGAAAACACACTATGGCTGCCTAACGGGAAAGGTGAGGTGGGGTGATGCCTAAAACAAGGGTTTCAAATTAGCTCAGATACCGTTCCATAAACCCAATACGTAATAGACAAGACCTACTCCTTGCTCAGGGAACTGGACTCAACACCCCCTATTCACCGCCCAGGAATATATCTGACTAGTAAGAATCTTAAAACCTATGTATTGATATCTTTCTGTAAGTGAGTCAAGTGGGTGTAAAGCTGCATAAACACAGCAGTGAAAAGCAGCTAAACCCCATTATAAAACTCGATTAATTTTAAAAACCCGTGAAACAAAGACAGTGAAACAGAGAGAAATTCTTACAAAATTCGTTCAGGGGCTGTGATGCCACCTGGATTGACCATATCTAGACCCGAGGCTGATTGAGACATAAGGGTGGACACTCTTGGGGCTGAGAGGTTTGGTGAGGTTGGGTGAGCAAACGCAGACGCTTTAAAGTAATACTGCGTGGTACCCATCCCATGGGTCCCAAATCTCCAGGTTCAAGGGCATCTTCCTACATCGAAAACATGCATGAGAAACCCAGAAGATGGTCCACCGAGTGATCGGGAAAGGTTTCTAAAACGCACCTCCTTTCTCATCTCCTTGTGCTCGGGTTCGCCATTCCAGCCGCTTTACTAGCAATCTCCCTCCTTGGAGAATCAGCACCTTTAACCTCCTGTTCCATACAGGTGGCAATTTGAACTGAGGATGAACGGGAAGACGGGGAACCAATGAGAGACTAGCTCTAGGTGTTGGGACAGGCACAGGTCACTCTAGTTTCCCATCAGGAAGAAGACTTAACCACAGGCTCAGTCTGCCGCCCGGAAGCAGAATAGGGCCTAAAGCAATCCTGCGCTTTTGCGGCCAGCTCCCAAGAGAGCGAGTTGAAAAATGGAGCTCAGGGGCACTGCAATTCACAAACCTGCAGACTTATAAATGATAACTCTCGTCTACAAATATATTGAGGGAAGGCAACAAAGAGGATTTGAAAGCAAGGCAGAATTGCAGGAAACAGATTTCAGGAGGCAGATTCGAATCGCCTTTAAAGCACTGGAAAAGCGGCAAAACCTCGACAATGATGCCCTTGGCCAAAAAGGGCGTATGCGTTTTTTCCTGAATATATTCAGGACAAAACGCATACGCCCTTTTTGGCCAACCAAGCAACCTGGAAAGGCAAATCAGCGCTACACAGAAGTCTCGCTTCCCATCGGTCAAAAGGGCCATGCTGAATAAAGTGTCAAAACCAGAAATGCAGGACAGGCCACGGAGAAACGGGAGCCTTGCTACGCTGATGGGCGGGATGTAAATTGCCAACAGCCACTCTGGAGAAGTGTACGGTGTGTCCTGAAACATTTATAAAACTCAGCTTAGAGAGCATAGGGCACTTCCACTCATGGGCGTATAAAATGGGAAAACTAAAAATCAGCAAGACACAAGCACCCCAAAGTTTAGGGCTGCTCTGTTGACAAGAACCTCCACTTCGTTACACCTTAAATATCCCAGGAAAGAGAAAAATGGATAAAGAAGTTGTGGTCCTTATGTACAAAGGAATATCACTCAGCCATGAAATCAACGTCATAAGGCTAGTAGCAGCATGATGAGTGGATTTAGGTACGACGATTCTAAGTCAAATAAGTCACACAGAAAAAGACACTTACCATAAGATATCACTTATAGAGGGAATGTAAAAACCGCTACCCTTGAACTGAATTACAAAACAGAACAGAGTCACACGGTTAGAAAAGACACTATGGCTGCCTAACGGGAAAGGTGAGGTGGGGTGATGCCTAAAACAAGGGTTTCAAATTAGCTCAGATACCGTTCCATAAACCCAATACGTAATAGACAAGACCTACTCCTTGCTCAGGGAACTGGACTCAACACCCCCTATTCACCGCCCAGGAATATATCTGACTAGTAAGAATCTTAAAACCTATGTATTGATATCTCTCTGTAAGTGAGTCAAGTGGGTGTAAAGCTGCATAAACACAGCAGTGAAAAGCAGCTAAACCCCATTATAAAACTCAATTAATTTTAAAAACCCGTGAAACAAAGACAGTGAAACAGAGAGAAATTCTTACAAAATTCGTTCAGGGGCTGTGATGCCACCTGGATTGACCATATCTAGACCCGAGGCTGATTGAGACATAAGGGTGGACACTCTTGGGGCTGAGAGGTTTGGTGAGGTTGGGTGAGCAAACGCAGACGCTTTAAAGTAATACTGCGTGGTACCCATCCCATGGGTCCCAAATCTCCAGGCTCAAGGGCATCTTCCTACATCGAAAACATGCATGAGAAACCCAGAAGATGGTCCACCGAGTGATCGGGAAAGGTTTCTAAAACGCACCTCCTTTCTCATCTCCTTGTGCTCGGGTTCGCCATTCCAGCCGCTTTACTAGCAATCTCCCTCCTTGGAGAATCAGCACCTTTAACCTCCTGTTCCATACAGGTGGCAATTTGAACTGAGGATGAACGGGAAGACGGGGAACCAATGAGAGACTAGCTCTAGGTGTTGGGACAGGCACAGGTCACTCTATTTTCCCATCAGGAAGAAGAATTAAGCACAGGATCAGTCTGCCGCCCGGAAGCAGAATAGGGCCTAAAGCAATCCTGCGCTTTTGCGGCCAGCTCCCAAGAGAGCGAGTTGAAAAATGGAGCTCAGGGGCACTGCAATTCACAAACCTGCAGACGTATAAATGATAACTCTCGTCTACAAATATATTGAGGGAAGGCAACAACGAGGATTTGAAAGCAAGGCAGAATTGCAGGAAACAGATTTCAGGAGGCAGATTCGAATCGCCTTTAAAGCACAGGAAAAGCGGCAAAACCTCGACAATGATGCCCTTGGCCAAAAAGGGCGTATGCGTTTTTTCCTGAATATATTCAGGACAAAACGCATACGCCCTTTTTGGCCAACCAAGCAACCTGGAAAGGCAAATCAGTGCTACAAAGAAGTCTCGCTTCCCATCGGTCAAAAGGGCCATGCTGAATAAAGTGTCAAAACCAGAAATGCAGGACAGGCCACGGAGAAACGGGAGCCTTGCTACGCTGATGGGCGGGATGTAAATTGCCAACAGCCACTCTGGAGAAGTGTACGGTGTGTCCTGAAACATCTACAAAACTCAGCTTAGAGAGCATAGGGCACTTCCACTCATGGGCGTATAAATTGGGAAAACTAAAAATCAGCAAGACACAGGCACCCCAAAGTTTAGGGCTGCTCTGTTGACAAGAACCTCCACTTCGTTACACCTTAAATATCCCAGGAAAGAGAAAAATCGATAAAGAAGTTGTGGTCCTTATGTACAATGGAATATCACTCAGCCATGAAATCAACGTCATAAGGCTAGTAGCAGCATGATGAGTGGATTTAAGTACGACGATTCTAAGTGAAATAAGTCACACAGAAAAAGACACTTATCGTAAGATATCACTTATAGAGGGAATGTAAAAATCGCTACCCTTGAACTGAATTACAAAACAGAACAGAGGCACACTTTAGAAAACACACTATGGCTGCTTATCGGGAAAGGTGAGGTGGGGTGATGCATAAAACAAGGGTTTCAAATTAGATCAGATACCGTTCCATAAACCCAATATGTAATAGACAAGACCTACTCCTTGCTCAGTGAACTGGACTCAACACCCCCTATTCACCGCCCAAGAATATATCTGACTAGTAAGAATCTCAACACCTATGTATTGATATCTCTCTGTAAGTGAGTCAAGTGGGTGTAAAGCTGCATAAACACAGCAGTGAAAAGCAGCTAAACCCCATTATAAAACTCAATTAATTTTAAAAACCCGTGAAACAAAGACAGTGAAAGAGAGAGAAATTCTTACAAAATTCGTTCAGGGGCTGTGATGCCACCTGGATTGACCATATCTAGACCCGCAGCTGATTGAGACATAAGGGTGGACACTCTTGGGGCTGAGAGGTTTGGTGAGGTTGGGTGAGCAAACGCAGACGCTTTAAAGTAATACTGCGTGGTACCCATCCCATGGGTCCCAAATCTCCAGGCTCAAGGGCATCTGCCTACATCGAAAACATGCATGAGAAACCCAGAAGATGGTCCACCGAGTGATCGGGAAAGGTTTCTAAAACGCACCTCATTTCTCATATCCTTGTGCTCGGGTTCGCCATTCCAGCCGCTTTACTAGCAATCTCCCTCCTTGGAGAATCAGCACCTTTAACCTCCTGTTCCATACAGGTTGCAATTTGTCCTGAGGATGAACGGGAAGAGGGGGAACCAATGAGAGACTAGCTCTAGGTGTTGGGACAGGCACAGGTCACTCTATTTTCCCATCAGGAAGAAGAATTAACCACAGGCTCAGTCTGCCGCCCGGAAGCAGAATAAGGCCTAAAGCAATCCTGCGCTTTTGCGGCCAGCTCCCAAGAGAGCGAGTTGAAAAATGGAGCTCAGGGGCACTGCAATTCACAAACCTGCAGACGTATAAATGATAACTCTCGTCTACAAATATATTGAGGGAAGGCAACAACGAGGATTTGAAAGCAAGGCAGAATTGCAGGAAACAGATTTCAGGAGGCAGATTCGAATCGCCTTTAAAGCAAAGGAAAAGCGGCAAAACCTCGACAATGATGCCCTTGGCCAAAAAGGGCGTATGCGTTTTTTCCTGAATATATTCAGGAAAAAACGCATACGCCCTTTTTGGCCAACCAAGCAACCTGGAAAGGCAAATCAGCGCTACAAAGAAGTCTCGCTTCCCATCGGTCAAAAGGGCCATGCTGAATAAAGTGTCAAAACCAGAAATGCAGGACAGGCCACGGAGAAACGGGAGCCTTGCTACACTGATGGGCGGGATGTAAATTGCCAACAGCCACTCTGGAGAAGTGTACGGTGTGTCCTGAAACATTTACAAAACTCAGCTTAGAGAGCATAGGGCACTTCCACTCATGGGCGTATAAAATGGGAAAACTAAAAATCAGCAAGACACAAGCACCCCAAAGTTTAGGGCTGCTCTGTTGACAAGAACCTCCACTTCGTTACACCTTAAATATCCCAGGAAAGAGAAAAATGGATAAAGAAGTTGTGGTCCTTATGTACAAAGGAATATCACTCAGCCATGAAATCAACGTCATAAGGCTAGTAGCAGCATGATGAGTGGATTTAGGTACGACGATTCTAAGTCAAATAAGTCACACAGAAAAAGACACTTATCATAAGATATCACTTATAGAGGGAATGTAAAAACCGCTACCCTTGAACTGAATTACAAAACAGAACAGAGTCACACGGTTAGAAAACACACTATGGCTGCCTAACGGGAAAGGTGAGGTGGGGTGATGCCTAAAACAAGGGTTTCAAATTAGCTCAGATACCGTTCCATAAACCCAATACGTAATAGACAAGACCTACTCCTTGCTCAGGGAACTGGACTCAACACCCCCTATTCACCGCCCAGGAATATATCTGACTAGTAAGAATCTTAAAACCTATGTATTGATATCTTTCTGTAAGTGAGTCAAGTGGGTGTAAAGCTGCATAAACACAGCAGTGAAAAGCAGCTAAACCCCATTATAAAACTCGATTAATTTTAAAAACCCGTGAAACAAAGACAGTGAAACAGAGAGAAATTCTTACAAAATTCGTTCAGGGGCTGTGATGCCACCTGGATTGACCATATCTAGACCCGAGGCTGATTGAGACATAAGGGTGGACACTCTTGGGGCTGAGAGGTTTGGTGAGGTTGGGTGAGCAAACGCAGACGCTTTAAAGTAATACTGCGTGGTACCCATCCCATGGGTCCCAAATCTCCAGGTTCAAGGGCATCTTCCTACATCGAAAACATGCATGAGAAACCCAGAAGATGGTCCACCGAGTGATCGGGAAAGGTTTCTAAAACGCACCTCCTTTCTCATCTCCTTGTGCTCGGGTTCGCCATTCCAGCCGCTTTACTAGCAATCTCCCTCCTTGGAGAATCAGCACCTTTAACCTCCTGTTCCATACAGGTGGCAATTTGAACTGAGGATGAACGGGAAGACGGGGAACCAATGAGAGACTAGCTCTAGGTGTTGGGACAGGCACAGGTCACTCTAGTTTCCCATCAGGAAGAAGACTTAACCACAGGCTCAGTCTGCCGCCCGGAAGCAGAATAGGGCCTAAAGCAATCCTGCGCTTTTGCGGCCAGCTCCCAAGAGAGCGAGTTGAAAAATGGAGCTCAGGGGCACTGCAATTCACAAACCTGCAGACTTATAAATGATAACTCTCGTATACAAATATATTGAGGGAAGGCAACAAAGAGGATTTGAAAGCAAGGCAGAATTGCAGGAAACAGATTTCAGGAGGCAGATTCGAATCGCCTTTAAAGCACTGGAAAAGCGGCAAAACCTCGACAATGATGCCCTTGGCCAAAAAGGGCGTATGCGTTTTTTCCTGAATATATTCAGGACAAAACGCATACGCCCTTTTTGGCCAACCAAGCAACCTGGAAAGGCAAATCAGCGCTACACAGAAGTCTCGCTTCCCATCGGTCAAAAGGGCCATGCTGAATAAAGTGTCAAAACCAGAAATGCAGGACAGGCCACGGAGAAACGGGAGCCTTGCTACGCTGATGGGCGGGATGTAAATTGCCAACAGCCACTCTGGAGAAGTGTACGGTGTGTCCTGAAACATTTACAAAACTCAGCTTAGAGAGCATAGGGCACTTCCACTCATGGGCGTATAAAATGGGAAAACTAAAAATCAGCAAGACACAAGCACCCCAAAGTTTAGGGCTGCTCTGTTGACAAGAACCTCCACTTCGTTACACCTTAAATATCCCAGGAAAGAGAAAAATGGATAAAGAAGTTGTGGTCCTTATGTACAAAGGAATATCACTCAGCCATGAAATCAACGTCATAAGGCTAGTAGCAGCATGATGAGTGGATTTAGGTACGACGATTCTAAGTCAAATAAGTCACACAGAAAAAGACACTTACCATAAGATATCACTTATAGAGGGAATGTAAAAACCGCTACCCTTGAACTGAATTACAAAACAGAACAGAGTCACACGGTTAGAAAAGACACTATGGCTGCCTAACGGGAAAGGTGAGGTGGGGTGATGCCTAAAACAAGGGTTTCAAATTAGCTCAGATACCGTTCCATAAACCCAATACGTAATAGACAAGACCTACTCCTTGCTCAGGGAACTGGACTCAACACCCCCTATTCACCGCCCAGGAATATATCTGACTAGTAAGAATCTTAAAACCTATGTATTGATATCTCTCTGTAAGTGAGTCAAGTGGGTGTAAAGCTGCATAAACACAGCAGTGAAAAGCAGCTAAACCCCATTATAAAACTCAATTAATTTTAAAAACCCGTGAAACAAAGACAGTGAAACAGAGAGAAATTCTTACAAAATTCGTTCAGGGGCTGTGATGCCACCTGGATTGACCATATCTAGACCCGAGGCTGATTGAGACATAAGGGTGGACACTCTTGGGGCTGAGAGGTTTGGTGAGGTTGGGTGAGCAAACGCAGACGCTTTAAAGTAATACTGCGTGGTACCCATCCCATGGGTCCCAAATCTCCAGGCTCAAGGGCATCTTCCTACATCGAAAACATGCATGAGAAACCCAGAAGATGGTCCACCGAGTGATCGGGAAAGGTTTCTAAAACGCACCTCCTTTCTCATCTCCTTGTGCTCGGGTTCGCCATTCCAGCCGCTTTACTAGCAATCTCCCTCCTTGGAGAATCAGCACCTTTAACCTCCTGTTCCATACAGGTGGCAATTTGAACTGAGGATGAACGGGAAGACGGGGAACCAATGAGAGACTAGCTCTAGGTGTTGGGACAGGCACAGGTCACTCTATTTTCCCATCAGGAAGAAGAATTAAGCACAGGATCAGTCTGCCGCCTGGAAGCAGAATAGGGCCTAAAGCAATCCTGCGCTTTTGCGGCCAGCTCCCAAGAGAGCGAGTTGAAAAATGGAGCTCAGGGGCACTGCAATTCACAAACCTGCAGACGTATAAATGATAACTCTCGTCTACAAATATATTGAGGGAAGGCAACAACGAGGATTTGAAAGCAAGGCAGAATTGCAGGAAACAGATTTCAGGAGGCAGATTCGAATCGCCTTTAAAGCACAGGAAAAGCGGCAAAACCTCGACAATGATGCCCTTGGCCAAAAAGGGCGTATGCGTTTTTTCCTGAATATATTCAGGAAAAAACGCATACGCCCTTTTTGGCCAACCAAGCAACCTGGAAAGGCAAATCAGCGCTACAAAGAAGTCTCGCTTCCCATCGGTCAAAAGGGCCATGCTGAATAAAGTGTCAAAACCAGAAATGCAGGACAGGCCACGGAGAAACGGAAGCCTTGCTACGCTGATGGGCGGGATGTAAATTGCCAACAGCCACTCTGGAGAAGTGTACGGTGTGTCCTGAAACATTTACAAAACTCAGTTTAGAGAGCATAGGGCACTTCCACTCATGGGCGTATAAAATGGGAAAACTAAAAATCAGCAAGACACAAGCACCCCAAAGTTTAGGGCTGATCTGTTGACAAGAATCTCCACTTCATGACACCTTAAATATCCCAGGAAAGAGAAAAATGGATAAAGAAGTTGTGGTCCTTATGTACAATGGAATATCACTCACACATGAAATCAATGTCATAAGGCTAGTAGAAGCAAGATGAGTGGATTTAGGTACGACGATTCTAAGTGAAATAAGTGACACAGAAAAAGACACTTATCATAAGCTATCACTTATAGAGGGAATGTAAAAACCGCTACCCTTGAACTGAATTACAAAACAGAACAGAGTCACACGGTTAGAAAACACACTATGGCTGCCTAACGGGAAAGGTGAGGTGGGGTGATGCCTAAAACAAGGGTTTCAAATTAGCTCAGATACCGTTCCATAAACCCAATACGTAATAGACAAGACCTACTCCTTGCTCAGGGAACTGGACTCAACACCCCCTATTCACCGCCCAGGAATATATCTGACTAGTAAGAATCTTAAAACCTATGTATTGATATCTCTCTGTAAGTGAGTCAACTGGGTGTAAAGTTGCATAAACACAGCAGTGAAAAGCAGCTAAACCCCATTATAAAACTCAATTAATTTTAAAAACCCGTGAAACAAAGACAGTGAAACAGAGAGAAATTCTTACAAAATTCGTTCAGGGGCTGTGATGCCACCTGGATTGACCATATCTAGACCCGAGGCTGATTGAGACATAAGGGTGGACACTCTTGGGGCTGAGAGGTTTGGTGAGGTTGGGTGAGCAAACGCAGACGCTTTAAAGTAATACTGCGTGGTACCCATCCCATGGGTCCCAAATCTCCAGGTTCAAGGGCATCTGCCTACATCGAAAACATGCATGAGAAACCCAGAAGATGGTCCACCGAGTGATCGGGAAAGGTTTCTAAAACGCACCTCCTTTCTCATCTCCTTGTGCTCGGGTTCGCCATTCCAGCCGCTTTACTAGCAATCTCCCTCCTTGGAGAATCAGCACCTTTAACCTCCTGTTCCATACAGGTGGCAATTTGAACTGAGGATGAACGGGAAGACGGGGAACCAATGAGAGACTAGCTCTAGGTGTTGGGACAGGCACAGGTCACTCTATTTTCCCATCAGGAAGAAGACTTAACCACAGGCTCAGTCTGCCGCCCGGAAGCAGAATAGGGCCTAAAGCAATCCTGCGCTTTTGCGGCCAGCTCCCAAGAGAGCGAGTTGAAAAATGGAGCTCAGGGGCACTGCAATTCACAAACCTGCAGACTTATAAATGATAACTCTCGTCTACAAATATATTGAGGGAAGGCAACAAAGAGGATTTGAAAGCAAGGCAGAATTGCAGGAAACAGATTTCAGGAGGCAGATTCGAATCGCCTTTAAAGCACAGGAAAAGCGGCAAAACCTCGACAATGATGCCCTTGGCCAAAAAGGGCGTATGCGTTTTTTCCTGAATATATTCAGGACAAAACGCATACGCCCTTTTTGGCCAACCAAGCAACCTGGAAAGGCAAATCAGCGCTACAAAGAAGTCTCGCTTCCCATCGGTCAAAAGGGCCATGCTGAATAAAGTGTCAAAACCAGAAATGCAGGACAGGCCACGGAGAAACGGGAGCCTTGCTACGCTGATGGGCGGGATGTAAATTGCCAACAGCCACTCTGGAGAAGTGTACGGTGTGTCCTGAAACATTTACAAAACTCAGCTTAGAGAGCATAGGGCACTTCCACTCATGGGCGTATAAATTGGGAAAACTAAAATCAGCAAGACACAAGCACCCCAAAGTTTAGGGCTGCTCTGTTGACAAGAACCTCCACTTCGTTAACCTTAAATATCCCAAGAAAGAGAAAAATGGATAAAGAAGTTGTGGTCCTTATGTACAATGGAATATCACTCAGCCATGAAATCAACGTCATAAGGCTAGTAGCAGCATGATGAGTGGATTTAGGTACGACGATTCTAAGTGAAATAAGTCACACAGAAAAAGACACTTATCATAAGATATCACTTATAGAGGGAATGTAAAAACCGCTACCCTTGAACTGAATTACAAAACAGAACAGGGTCACACGTTTAGAAAACACACTATGGCTGCCTAACGGGAAAGGTTAGGTGGGGTGATGCATAAAACAAGGGTTTCAAATTATCTCAGATACCGTTCCATAAACCCAATACGTAATAGACAAGACCTACTCCTTGCTCAGTGAACTGGACACAACACCCCGTATTCACCGCCCAAGAATATATCTGACTAGTAAGAATCTTAAAACCTATGTATTGATATCTCTCTGTAAGTGAGTCAAGTGGGTGTAAAGCGGCATAAACACAACAGTGAAAAGCAGCTAAACCCCATTATAAAAATCAATTACTTTTAAAAACCCGTGAAACAAAGAGAGTGAAATAGAGAGAAATTCTTACAAAATTCGTTCAGGGGCTGTGATGCCACCTGGATTGACCATATCTAGACCCACAGCTGATTGCCACATAAGGGTGGACACTCTTGGGGCTGAGAGGTTTGTTGAGGTTGGGTGAGCAAACGCAGACCCTTTAAAGTAGTACTGCATGGTACCCATTCTATGGGTCCCAAATCTCCAGGTTCAAGGGAGTCTTCCTACAGCGAAAAAATGCATGGGAAACCCAGTGGATGGTATAGAGTGTGATCGAGAAAGGTTTCTGAAACGCACCTCATTTCTCATCTCCTTGTGCTCGGGTTCGCCATTCCAGCCGCTTTACTAACAATCTCGCCACTTGGAGAATCAGCACCTTTAACCTCCTGTTTCGTACAGGTTGCAGTTTGTCCTGAGGATGAATGGGAAGAGGGAGGAACCCATGAGAGGCAAGCTCTAGGTGTTGGGACATGTATAGGTCACTCTAATTTCCCATCAGGAAGAAGAATTAACCACAGGCTCAGCCTGCTCCACGGAACCACAATAGGGCCTTAAGCAATCCTGCGGTTTTTCGGCCAGCTTCCAAAAAAGCGAGTTGAAAAATGGAGATCAGGGGCACTGCAATTCACAATCCTGTAGAGTTATAAATGGTAACTCTCGTCCAAAAATATATTGAAGGAAGGCAAAGAAGAGGATTTGAAAGCAAGGCAGAATTGCACGAAATATATATAGTTCATATGTTAAGTGTTTATATACATTTAACATACATTAGCCTATTTAGGTTAGCCCCAGAATCCTAATTTTTCCATCCTTCCACCTTTCATTTTGGTTAACCATTAGTTTGTTTTATAAGTCTGTGAGTGTCTTTTTCTGTGGAAGTATGTTCATTGGTAGCAATCTTAGGATCACTTGTATAAATGGTATCATAGGATATTTGTCATTCCCTTTTGACTTACTTTACCTAATATGATTATTTCTAGGCTCATTTTTAATCCTGAAAACGGCACTCTTCGTTTTCTTCCCGAGGCTACTATTCCATTCTGTACATATACCACTTCTTCTTTGTCAATTCATCTGTTTATGGACCTTTTTTTTGCTTCCATGTCTTGGCTATTTCAATATTGCTGAAGTGCACATTTGCCTGCCTCTGTCTTTCCGATTCTGGTGGTCTTAGATTATAGGCCCAAAAGGTGCCCTGCCACATCATCTGGTAGCTCAATTTTTACCTTTTACAGCAGCTCCATTCAGTTTTTGTTAGTGCTGTTACCACTTTACATCCCACCAGCTGCTAGAAGGTACAAAGTTCTCTAAAACCCCTTCAGCATTTATAGTTTGTAAACGTTTTGCTGATGGTCATTTGACTGGTGTGAGCTGAAACTTTTTGGAGGTTGGATTTGCATGTGGCTAATAATTCCTTATACTGAGATTTAGGCATGTCCTTTTTTTCTTTTCCTCTTTTTTTTTTTTTTTTAAAGAGTGAGTACAACTTCTCTCTTCATATTGACTTTTTGAAAAATTTGACATGTGTTGAATTTTCTTGCCTATTCCCTACCCCAGGGCATTTTTTGAGGGGAGGTGTCATTTACAGCCCTGCTGTCCTTTTGACTATTAAGCAAACATTAGCTCTGGGTTTAAAGCTGCTATTGTGAGAAACAGCCACAAGGCGGCAGCATTATTACGTTCTCAACCCTTGTTACTAGGGCAACAGAGTCTTCCTGGAGGTAGTGTTCCGAGGTTGTACATTAGAGAGGAATGTGCGGGAACAAGCCCCCAGATTTCAGGAGGTAGATAAGAATCGCCTTTAGAGCACATGAAAAGCGGCAAAACGTCTACAATGATGCACTTGGCCAAAAACGGCGTATGCGTTTTTTCCTGAATATATTCAAATAAGCACTACAAATAAGTCTCACTTCCCATCCGTCCAAAGGCCATCCAAAACAGTGTAAAAACCAGAAGTGCAGGACAGGCCAGGGAGAAAAGGGAGCCTTGTTAGGCTGATGGGAGGGATGTAAATTGCCAACGGCCACTCTGGAGAAGTGCATGGTGTTTCCTAAAACATCTAAAAAACACAGCTAGAGAGCATAGGGCCCTTCCACTCGTGGGCGTATAAAATGGGAAAACTAAAAATCAACAAGACACAGGCACCCCAAAGTTTAGGCCTGCTCTGTTTACAAGAACCTCCACTTCAGTACACCATAAATATGCCAGGATAGAGAAAAATGGATAAAGAAGTGTGGTATTTATGTACAATGGAATATCACTCAGCCATGAAATCAATGTCATACGGCTACTAGAAGCATGATGAGTGGATTTAGGTACGATGTTTCTAAGTGAAATAAGTCACACAGAAAGAGACACTTATCATAAGATATCACTTATAGAGGGAAAGTAAAAATCGCTACACATGACCTGATTACAAAACAGAACAGAGTCACACATTTAGAAAACACTGGTTGGCTGCTTAACTGGAAAGGTGAGGTGGGGTGAGGCATAAAACAAGGGTTTGAAATTAGCACACATACCGTTCCATAAACCAAATATGTAACAGACAACACCTACCCGTTGCTCAGTGAACTGGACTCAACGCCCCCTATTCACCACACAAGAGTATATCTGACTAGTAAGAATCTTAAAACCTATGTATTGATATCTCTCTGTAAATGAATCAAGTCGGTAAAAAGCGGCATAAACACAGCAGTGAAAATCAGCTAAACCCCATTGTAAAAATACATTACAAAAAAAACCCCAACAAAGACAGTGAAAGAGAGAGAAATTCGTACAAAGTTCGTTCAGGGGCAGTGAAGCAACCTGGATCGACCGTATCCAGACACACAGCTGGATTAGATATAAGGCTGGACACTCTTGGGGCTGAGAGGATTGGTGAGGTTGGGTGAGCAAAAGCCTACTCTTTAAAGTAATAGTGCGTGGTACCCATTGTATGGGTCCCAAATCTCCAGGTTTAAGGGAATCTTCTTACAGCGAAAAAATGCATGGGAAACCCAGTGGATGGTATACAGTGTGATCGGGAAAGGTTTCTGAAACGCACCTCATTCCTCATCTCCTGGTGCTCGGGATCGCCATTCCATCCGCTTTACTAACAATCTCCCCACTTGGAGAATCAGCACCTTTAACCTCCTGTTTCGTACAGGTTGCAATTTGTCCTGAGGATGAATGGGAAGAGGGGGAACCCATGAGAGGCTAGCTCTAGGTGTTGGGAAAGGCACAGGTCACTCTAATTTCCATCAGGAAGAAGAATTAACCACAGGCTCAGCCTGCCCCAGGGAACCAGAATAGGTCCTGAAGCCATCCTGCGCTTTTGCGGCCAACTACCAAGAAAGCGAGTAGAAAAATGGAACTCAGGGGCCCTGCAATTCACAAACCTGCAGAGTTATAAATGATCACTCTCGTCCAAAAATATATTGAGGTAAGGCAACGAAGAGGATTTCAAAGCAAGACAGAATTGCAGGAAACAGTTTTTCACAGGTAGATTGGACTCGCCTTTAAAGCACATGAAATTCTGCAGATCTTCGACAATGATGCAGTTGGCCAAAAAGGGCGTCTGCGTTCTTTCCTGAATAAATTTTGGAAAAAACGCAGATGCTCTTTTTGGCTAACTAAACAAGCGGGCAATGCAAATCAGCATTACAAAAATGTCTCACTTCGCATTGGTCAAAAGGCCCATGCTGAAAAAGTGTAAAACCCAGAAATGCAGGACAGGCCATGGAGAAAAGGGAGCCTTGTTATGCTGATCGGCGGGATGTAAATTGCCACCGGCCACTCTTGAGAATTGTATACTGTATCTTAAAACTTCTAAAACACAGAGCTACAGAGCATACAGCACTTCCCCTCATGGACGTATATCTTGGGAAAACCAAAAAATCGACAAGACACAGGCACCCCAAAGTTTAGGGCTGCTCTGTTTAGAAATGCCTCGATTTGGGTACAACTTACATGTCCTTGGAAGGAAAAAATGGATAAAGAAGATGTGGTACTTATGTACAATGGAATATTACTCAGCAATTAAATCAATGAAATAAGGCCAGTGGCAGCAACTCGTGGAGACTGAGGTACGATCATCCTAAGTGACATAAGTCAGACATAAAAAGAGACTTATCATAAGGTATCACTTATAGATAGTATCTAAAAATGCCTACACATGAACGCAATTACAAAACAGAAACGGAGTCACACATTTAGAAAACACACTTATTGCTGCTAAAGGAGAAAGGTGGGGCAGGGTGATGCATAAACCAGGAGGTTGAAATTAGCACAGATACGGTTCCATAAACAAAATAGGTATTCGACAGCACCTACTCTATAGCTCAAAGAGCTGGACTCAGCACACTGTTATCACCAGAAAAGGATATATAAGACTGGTAAGAATCTGTAAAAGAATGTATTGATGTCTCTCTTTAAGTGAATCAAGTGGATAGATGTAGAGCAGGAAGAAACACAGTATTGAAAATCAGCTATACCCCATTATAAAATTAAATAACAAGAACAAAATAAAGACAGTGAGAGAGAGAGAGAAATTCTTACAAAATTTGTTCAAGGGCTGTGATGCAACCTGGACTGACCATATCTAGACACAGAGCTGGATGGGACCTAAGGCTCTACACTCGTTGGTCTGAGAGGCTTCGTGAGGATGGGACAGCAAATGCAGCACTTTTAGAGTAATACTGCCTGGCCCCCATTCCATGGGTCCCATACCTCCAGGTGCAGGGGACCCTTCCTACAGCTACAACATGCATGGCACATCCAGAGGATGGTACACCGTCTGATCGGGAAGACTTTGGAAAAGTCACCTCATCTCCACGTCTCCTGGTATTCGGGTTCCCCAGCTCCTTTCCTTAGAGTCTCCCCACTTTGGGAAGGCAGCACACTCAACAGCCGGTTCTGCACGGCTTGGAATTTTCCGGTGAAGAAGGGGAATAGCGGGATGGAATGAGACACAAGCCTTAGATGTTTGGACAGGCATATGCTACTCTAGTTTCCTACCTGGAAGAAGAATTTCCCTATCCTTCAGGTGTCCCAGTAACTGGAATGGGTCTGTAGAAATCCTGCCCCTTTGTGTCTGCTTCCCTAAACAAGTTGAAAACCGGTGCTCAGGGGCACTGCAATTCACAAACATGCAGGGTTGTAATGGACACCTCTAATGGAGTCATTTCTTGAGCCAAGTATTCGTAAAGGCCTTGTAAGCAAGGCAGAATTGCAGGAAAGGGATTTCAAGGGGTAGTTTGCACTCGTCATTAAAGCACATGCAAAGCTGCTGAACATCCCCAGTGATGCAGTTTGCCGAAAAGGCCGTATGCGTTATTCCTTAATATATTCAGGAAAAACCCTTACTCCATTTTTGACCAACAAAACAGACGGGCAATGTAAATTAATACTACAAAGAGATATCACTTCACACCAGTCAGAATGGCCAACCTCACAAACTGTAAAACCTGAAATGCAGGACAGGGCGTGGAGAAAAGGGAACCCTGACAAGCTGATGGTGGGAATGTAAATTGCTAACAGCCACTCTGGAGAAGTGGGTGGTGATTCCTTAAAAATCTAAAAACCAGAGTTTCAGAGCATATGGCGCTTCCACTCCTGGGCCTGTATCTTGGAAAAAACGTAAATTGACAGGACCCAGGCACTCTAAAATTTATGCAGCCCTGTTTACAAGAGCCTCTACTCGGAAGCGACCTAAAAGTCCTTGGAAGGAAGAATGGATAAAGAAATTATGGTAGATATGTACAATGGAATATTACTCAGCCATGAAGTGAATGAAATAAGGCCATTTAGGGCCACTCAGAAGGACCTACATACATTCATACTAAGTGTCATAAATCAGGCAATGAAAAATATCATATGATATTACTTATCGGTGGAATCTAAAAATTGATAGAAAGGTACTATCTTACAACACAGAAACAGAGTCCCAGACTTAGAACACAAACTTCTGGTTACCAAACTGGAAAGGTGTGTTGGAGGTATAAATCATGAGGTTGGAGTTAGTATATACATATTTACAGAGAGAAAACTTGTAATCAACATGGACCTGCTGTAGAGCACTTGGAACTCTTCTCAACACCCTTTAGTAACCTCACTGGGAAAATAATTCTAAAAAGAATACATAGTTATCTCTGTATAAATGAATCATGTTGGTGTATGTCAAAAATGAACACAACATGATAAATCAACTATATACTCCATTATAAATTTAAAATTAAATTAAAGAAAAGAAAAATGATCACTAAATTTGTTTAGTCGCAGTGAATGTACTAGTGTCACATCCCTGGACACAGACACAATTTGGTCCCAAGGCTGGACTGTTGTGGGCCTGAGGACCTCGGGAGGATATGCCAGCTAATTCGCCCCCCTTGAACATGTAGTACCTGGTCCCCTCTGCATGGGATCACTATCTCCAGGTCTAAGTGTGCCCTCATACTACTAAACCAACCCTCTGACACCCAAAGGATGGTGGACTCTCTGGGCTGGATGACATTTGGAAAATCACCTGCTCTCAACATATCCTGGTGTTTGGGTTCCGACCTCCCGACTCCTTCGTAAGGGTCATCCCACTCTACAAGACAGCACCCTCAACAGGTGATTTTGCAGGGGTTTATACTTGTTCGGGGGATGAAGGGTAAGGGGGAAGAAGGAATGGGACAGAAGCCCTTACATGTTTGGTCAGGCACATTCCACTCTAATTTAATACCCAAGAACAGGACTTGCCCTACATCTAAGGTTGTGTCAGTAACCAGAGAGGGACAGTAGAAATCCTGCCGCCTTCTGTTTCCCATAACAACAATTCTAAAACTGGACCTTATACGCACTTCATATTCACAACGCCTGGGGAGCTGTAAATGACAACAGCCCTCAAAAAATGTCTTGGGGTAGGTAATCGAAGTAGACTTCAAAACAAGGCAACCTTTCAATAACCCTTTTTCAAGGGATCAATCTTACTGACACTGTTCAAAAAAAAAAAAAAGCACATATGAAGATACTCACCATTGCTTTATGTTAGACAAATGCAAATCAGATGTACAAAGAAGTATCACCTGGAACCACTCAGAATAGCCATCATCACAATGTCTACAAACAAGAAATGCTTCAGAGGGTGTGGAAAAAAGAGAAATCTACTACTTATTTTTTTTTAATCTGCGTTGGGTCTTCGTTGCTGCGCGTGGCATTTCTATAGTTGCAACAAGCGGGGACTACTCATCGTTGTGGTACGAAGCCTTCTCTTTGTGGTGGCTTCTCTTGTTGTGGAGCACAAGCTGTAGGCACACAGGCTTCAGTAGTTGTGGCTCGTGGGCTCTAGAGCGCAGACTGAGTAGTTGTGGTGCACGGGCTTACTTGTTCTGTGGCATGTGAGATCTTCCCGGGCCAGGGCTCGAACCTGTGTCCCCTGAACTGGCAGGCAGATTCTTAACCACTGCGCCACCAATTCTATGCTATTGGTGGCAATGCCAATTGGTAACAACCACTATGGAGCACAGAATGGAGGTTACCAGAGTAAGAGGAGGTGGGAGGGATAAATTGGAAATTGGGATTGACATATACACACCACTATATATAAAAGAGATAACAAATAAGGGCTTACTGTATAGCACAGGGAACTCTACTCAATACTCTGTAATGACCTGTATGGGAAAGGAATCCAAAAAGGATTGGACATATGTATAACTGCTTCACTGTGCTGTGCAGCAGAAAGTAACACAACATTGTAAATCAACTCTATTCCAACAAAATTGAAACTTAAATGAAATGAAGTAAAATAAAATAAAATAAAATAGAGCTACCAGATGATCCAGCAAGTTCACTCCTGTGTGCATATCTGGAGGAAAGCATAAATCGAAAAGACACATCTTCCCCAATGTTCACTGCAACACTCTTTACAATAGCGAAGACATGGAAGCAACCAAAATGTCCATCAACATATGAATATAGGTAAAGAATATGTGATACATATATATAAAGGAATATGACTCAGCCATAAAATAGAAGAAAATAATGCCAGTTGCAGTAACATGGATGGACCTAGAGATGATTGTACTAAGTGAAGTAAGTCAGACAGAGTAAGACAAATATTGGGTGATATCACTTCTAGGTGGAAGCTAAAAATTGATACAAATGAACTAACTTACAAAACAGAGGCAGACTCACAGACTTGGAAAACAAACTTATGGTTACCAAAGGGGAGAGGTGGGGGGTAGGGATAAATCAGGAGCTTGGGGTAAACATACGAATATGACTATATATAACACATAAGCAACAAGGACCTACTGTATAGCACAGGGAGCTCTACTCAGTATTCTGGGAATACCGTTATCAGAAAAGAATCTGAAAAAGAATGAATATATGCATATGTGTAACTGAATCACTTGCTGTGCAGCTGAAATGAACACAACACTGTAAATCAACTATACTCCAATAAAATTTAAATTTCAAAATAAAGAAAATCACCTATATTTCAAAAGAAAAAAAAAAAAAAAAGAATTCCCATCTCTTTATATGGCTTGATAGCTTACTTTTTTAGTGCTCAATATTATCCCATTCCCAGAATATATTAATACTATATCATTTCATTCACCTATTGGAGGACACCTTAGTTTCATTCACATTTTGGCAATATTGAATTAGGTGCTATAAATATCCATATGCAGGTTTTCCTCTGGAAGTATGTTTTTTAAACTACTTTCAGTAAATATCCATGAGAACACTTGACAGATTGTACAGTAAGGGAATGCTCAATATTCTAGCAAGTGTCAATCAGACTACCAAAGTAGCTGTATTATTTTTCATTTCCACCAATGACAAATGACATTTCCTATTGTTCCACATCTCCTACAGAATTTGTTCTTGTCATTGTTCACATTTTAGCCATTCTAAGTGTTACATAGTGGTATGTAATTGTATTTTTAATTTGCTTTGTCATGGCAGCATGTAATCTGGATTATTCTTCTGTATACTTATATGCTTAGTGTCTATTTTCTTTGGTGAGGTGTCCATAAAGTATATTGGTCCACATTTTATTTAGGTTGCTTTCATTTTTTTCTACCCAATCTGTATTTGTTTTATTTATTTTCGTGCCTTATTGCATTAGCAAGGACTTGGAGTAAAATATGGAAAAGGAGTCATGAAAGGGGACATCCTTGCTTTTACCTGAACTTAGTGGAAAAGCTTCATGGTTTTGACCATTAATCATGATGTAAGATAAAAGTTTCCTGTAAATCTTTGTTATCAACTTGAGAAAGCTCCAGTCTATTTCTTTAACTGAGAGTTTTTTATGAAGAATGGGTGTTAGATTTTTTCAAAGTTCTTCTGAATCTATTGATATGCTAATGATTGTCTTTAAGGTGTTGATGTGATGGATATAATTATTTGATTCTAGAATGTTGAGCAAGCCTTTCATACCTGGGATTATTTCCTCTCATTCATGATATAAAATTCTCTCAAAATATTGTTGGATTCGATTTGGTAATATTTTGTTGAGGATTTTTGCATTGATGTTCCTGAGAGATATTGGTCAGTTTTCTTTACTATTCATATGTTCTTCTAAGTTTGGATGTTGTGGATTTAGTGTCAGACATTCATTTGGGGAGATTCTCAGTCATTTTTAAAAAAAATATTTTCTGTTCTTTATTATCTTTATTCTCCTCCTGCTATACCCATTATGTATAGGTCACAGCATTTTTCATTGTTCCACAATTATTGATTACTCTGTTCTGTTGATTTCTTTCCTGCCCATTTTCTCTTTTCTTTTGAGATTTAAAGGTTTCTCCTGATATGTCTTCAAGCTCACAGATATTTCTCCTCAGCCAGCTCTTTGACTGCTAAAACAAAATACGAGAGACTTGGTATTTTATAAACAACAGAATATTTTTGTTTTCTCATAATTGCTGAGGCTGAAAAGTTCAAGAACAAGTAACCAGGGGCTTCCCTGGAGGTGCAGTGGTTAAGAATCTGCCTACCAATAAAGGGGACAAGGGTTCGAGCCCTGGTCCAGGAAGATCCCACATGCCATGGAACAACTAAGCCCGTGCACCACAAATACTGAGCCTGTGCTCTAGAGTCCACAGGCCACAACTACTGAGCCCGTGAGCCACAACTACTGAAACCCACACGCCTAGAGCCCGTGCTCCACAACAAGAGAAGCCACTCAATGAGAAGCCCGCGCACCGCACCAAAGACCCAACACAGCCAAAAAATTAATTAATTAATTATCTAATTAATTTTTTTAAAAAAAGAACAAGTTGCCAGCTGACTTAGTGTCTGACGAGGGACCAATTTCTGGTTCATAATGTGGGTCTTCTCGCTCGGCAATGAAATCATGGAATGGGCATAAGGTCTTCTGTGTGCTACATTTATTAGGTCACTAATCCCATGTTTGAGGTCTCTGGCCTCATAACCTAATCACCTCCCAAAAGCCCCACCTCCTAATACCATCAACATGGGAGCTGGGTTTCAAAAGTTTAAAATTAGAGGTACAAAATATTTACACCATAACAGGGACCACAGAGTTAACTGATTTTTCCTTTCATGTTAAAGGTTTGCACATTTATATTTATTATATAATCCCAAAACCCTTGTTTTTTTTTTTTTTTTATAAGATTCTTTTTCCGTATACGCCAGTACAGACCACTGAGTAGAGTTCCCTGTGCTATAAAGCAGGTCTTTATCTATTTTATATATAGTAGTGTGTATAAGTCAGTCCCAATCTCCCAATTTATCCCTTCCCCACTTATCCCCTGGTAACCATAAGTTTGTTTTCTATATCCATGATTCTATTTCTGTTGTGTAAATAAGTTCATTTGTACCTTTTTTTTTTCTTTTTTAGATTCCTCATATAAGCAATATCATATGATATCTGTCTTTCTGTGTCTGACTTGCTTCACTCAGTATAACAATCTCTAGGTCCATCCATGTTGCTACAAAACCCTTAATTGTTAAGGATAACTCTCAATTTTTCCCAGTATCATCAGCAATTCTTTCTGGCAGACACGTGATAACACTTTTTAAACAGGGATATTGAGACCAAGGCTCCTGACCTGCAAACAAACAAAACATCATTCATATAGTGAAAACTTTGCAAATCAAAGGATGAAAGCACTTGGTCTAAATCCCTTTGCACCCACTGCTGACAGAGGGCAGAGGAGTTTGACTCACTAATCTTCCTTACGTGCACTTCTTCCTAATGGGGTATTCCATCTAAAACTTATAAGAAGCGGGGATGTATCATGGAACACACCAATCGCTACTACAGATTCTGAAGCAGCAAAAAACAAACAAACAAAAAAAAAACATGATGAATCCATCCAAAGGGTTCTGTCCACACTGTTACAATAGTTTCCCTCACACTGTGAACACTTTTCAAACCCTATCACTTGAACCTATTTTTATTTTTTTCAACAAAAATAATGTTAATCTGCAGTCAGACACTCCAGTAATATTACACTATCCCTTGTGCAAGTATGTAGGGATTTGAGGAGTTATGGGAGGCCACCATGAGAGGTTGCCTAGAGTAATTAGGACATTTCCTTTAATGTTGGTTCTTCTCCCTAAGATGTCTGCTATCCTCTTCTTTTTGTAGCTACTAGCATTGAGAAAGTGACCAAGATAAGGCCCTTCTCTTTTACTGCCCATGAATGCAACTGTGATTAACCCCACAGAACTTGGTGCTTCCAGAATCCCCTGAACCTACTGACCCTCCATGCATGGCATGGCATAGATAAGGATGGTGACGTGTATCCTTGTATAGAGCATGTTATAAAATGTTTGACTCTTCCCTTCCTCATAATTCCAAAGAATAGATTTCTTTGGATTTCTGCTTAATGCTGCTGGAGTTGGTACATAAGTTGAGGGAGGTATCAGGGCACACCAAAAGAGAGGGTAACTGCACAGAAAATACAAGCAGGTACATTTCTGTGTAGTTTCAAGCAGCTTATTTGCTATATCAACCATGGTGACATGTTGACCCTTCCTCTTTCTACTAGTAGTACAACAAACATAAAGGATATTTAGGCTGCTTGTTTTATCCCCACCTCTCACAATTGATCTGCATTAACATATAGGACAATGAAGGGCCCTTTCTACCATCTTAACCAATATTTGAGAACTAGAAAATGTCCAGATTTTTCTGGGGTTTATTTTCATATTCCCCAATCAGGCCTATGAAGGAATCTTACCTATTGTGTTTAATGAAGTCATATCTCTGACGGCATCCCATCATCAACAAAACTGGAAAGAAATTTGAAGGGTCTTCGATTTTACCATATTTGAAATAACAATATTTTAGCCTGAGACGTTTTTTGGATTTTAGAAAAAAATATTTTAAATGAGACAAAAAATCATTTTTATGACACAAGAAGACAGCAATAGTTTTATATTTGTATCTGTTCCACTTGCACACAAGTGTCTCATGGTGTTATGTAAAGCTCTCCTGTTGGGTGCTGTGCATGGTGCAAGTATGGATTAAAGCTTAGGAATCTTAAGCTTCAGTCACCTGAAATATTTAAATTAGGATGCAAGCAATCCTGTCCAACATTTGAAAAGAGCAAGACACTCTCTTTATTTTATTTGTTAGGTAATTAATCTGTCTTTTCCCCAAGGAGAGAAACAAGTGGCATCTTCCATCAATGTGTTGCACAAATATCTTTGAACAGAGAGTGCAAGCAGAGGATGATACAGGATGTGAAAAAAAAAAAAAAATGAGAGACCCTTGTGGCATTTTCTCCTAACTTATTGCAATCCTCCATTTAAAATGTGGGAATAATCAATCTTCTGAGGAAAAAGGCCCAAGGAAGGTTTTTCCTTCTGTGGAATAATGGGATTGCTAAAGATTTCAGGAGGCAAGACGAATTAGTGAGAATGACCATGAGAAATCAGAGAAAAGTCAGATCCATGGATGAAGTGATGTTTACCACTGTGAATCAATGAGAAGTAGGAGCAAATGAAAAGAAAGCTGATACAACATTTTCTGAATAAATGTAACCTTTCAGCTGTCATAGAAAAATTAATGCTCACTACGATACAACATATTTAGTTTAGAAAGTTAACTTAAATTTAAAGCTTAATAATTACATTTATTGAAGAAATGAAAACATATTTGTGGTTTAGAATAAATAATGTGTTCTGCTACAGGTAAGAAGACTACATAAATAAATAGAAATAAGACTAAATAAATAAAGAGGAAAATAACAAATTAGATGTTATTAACATTAAAAACTGACACTCATCTAAAGAAAGAGAAGGAGAGACAGAAAGAGAGAAGAACTCATCTCAAGCATGTATTAAAAACTCCTAAATAAGAAGTCTTCAGATGTTAAAAAAAAGGAAGTCTTCAATAAGAAGATAATGGAATAGCAAAATGGGGGAAATATACCAAAAGATATTTCAAAAAAGAGAGTACAGAATGTTAAGTAATCATATCAAAAGATGCTTGGCTTCTTAGTAGTCAATTAAATGCAAAAGCGTGATACCTGGAATTATCACTCACCAACCAGAAAGTTCAAATGAAAATGACGGGTATTATCAAGTTTGACAAGAATGTGTATAATCCTTGAATCTCATTCACTGCTGCTGAAGATGAAAAATCATACAAATGTTTTGAAAATATTTAGAAATATCTAAAAAGATAAACACAAGAAAGCTATGACTCGAAAATTTTACTACTACGTGTATACTGAACAATAATTTATACACACACCACCAAAGCTCAAGTTCTAGAATTTATATACCAGTGCTGTTCTCAATAGACACAAACTGAAAATCACTCATATTGTAATACACATTGGAATAAATTAATTAATAGTTAAATATTTACATTATGGAATCCTATGCAACAGTGGCAATGCATGATCACAACAACAGGCAACCATATAGGCATATTCACAAACAACATAAAATAAAAAAAGCCCAATCCAAAAGTGATTTTACTGTGCCATAACATTTATATAAAATACAAAATACAGGTAAAGTTATCTTTTTGTTAGATACCAGAACAATATTAAACCTTAAGGGGAGTCACTAGAATGGGACCAGGGGGCCTCTGAGTATCTGGCAATTTTCTGTGTCTTTATCTAGAAGCTATGTTTAGAGTGTATTCAGATGCTGAATTTTCTGAAATTTGTCATTTCCTTACAAACCATGCATGTTTTTCGTTGTTTTTTATACATAACAAAAACTAAAAAAGATAGACGAGGGAAGGTAATTGTATTAGCACTTTAATAGCCATGCTTTTCAAGGTGGAAGTGAAAAGTATTAAATACTTGACATTGTGATTACTTCTTAAAAGTAAGGTGAAAATTTGAGGTTAATAAATAAGACATACTTCTTCATATTTAATCCTCAAAGAGGAGGGGTAGAAAGGAGTATTATTTTTTTTTTCTTTAATACAGAATCGTTAAGATAGAAAATAATGAAAACAGACTAGGTTTAAAAAAGAGCACACTGGACTTCCCTGGTGGCACAGTGGGTAAGAATTTGCCTGCCAATGCAGGGAACAGGGGTTCCATCCCTGGTCTGGGAAGATCCCACATGCCGCAGTGCAACTAAGCCCGTGTGCCACAAGTACTGAGCCTGTGCTCTAGAGCCTGCAAGCAACAACTATTGAGCCTGCATGACACAACTATTGAAGCCCATGCACCTAGAGCCCATACTCCACAACAAGAGAAACCACTGCAAGGAGAAGCCCGTGCACCACAACGAAGAGTAAGCCCTGCTTCTCTAGTAACAACTGGAGAAACCCTGTGCAGCAACGAAGACCCAACACAACCAAAAATTTAAAAAATTAAATCTTTTGACTTCTGAGATGACTCACTCACGTGGCTGTAGGTAAGAGGCCTCAGTTCCTTGCCACATGGATCTCTCCTTAGGGCTGCTTGAGTGTCCTCATGACATGGCAGCTGGCTTACCCCAGGATGAGTGATCTAGCAGAAACCAAAGCAGAAGCTGCAATGTCTTTTATAACTTTGGAAGCTGCACTTTGTCATTTCTGCAATTTCTTATTAGTTAAACAGTCAACCCTTTTCAAGTGCGAGGAGCCACACTGGTACATGGAGACTGGGAGATAATTAGGGGATAATTAGGTCCATCTTGGAGGCTGGCTACCAAAGTGGTTGACTAGCCAAAGTCTGAATTTTGTTTTCTTCACTTCTGGAGAGAAAGTGGTCAGTGCACCTCATGGGTGGTCTTTGAGATGTACCAAAGCTACCTCTTGCTCTCACCCCCAGCTGTGTGGCTGACAGGGTCTTGGTGCTCCAGCCGGGTGTCAAGCCTGTGCCTCTGAGGTGGGAGAGCCGAGTTCAGGACATTGGTCTACCAGAGACCTCTGGCACCTTGTAATATCAAATAGCGAAAGCTCTCCCAGAGATATCCGTCTCAACGCTAAGAACCAGCTCCACTCAGAGACCAGCAAGATCCAGTGCTGGACATCCCATGCCAAACAACTAGCAAGACAGGAATGCAGGCCCACCCATTAGCAGAGAGGCTGCCAAAAATCACAATAAGGTCACAGACACCCCAAAACACACCACCAGATGCGGATCTGTCCACCAGAAAGACAAGATCCAGACACACCCACCAGAACACAGGCACCAGTCCCCTCCATCAGAAAGCCTACACAACCCACTGAACCAAACTTAGCCACTGGGGGCAGACACCAAATACAACGCGAACTACGAATCTGCAGCCTCTGAAAAGGAGACCCCAAACACAGTCCCCAAAGCCAAATGAGAAGACACAGAAACACACAGCAGATGAAGGAGCAAGGTAAAAACCCACCAGACCAAACAAATGTGGAGGAAATAGGCAGTCTACCTGAAGAAGAATTCAGAGTAATGATGATCCCAAATCTTGGAACTGGAATGGAGAATAGACAAGAAACGTTTAACAAGGACCTACAAGAACTAAAGAGCAAACAAACAATGATGAACAACACAATAAATGGAATTAAAAATTCTCTAGAAGGAAACAATAGCAGAATAACTGAGGCAGAAGAATGGATAAATGACCTGGAAGATAAAATAGTGGAAATAACTACTGCAAAGCAAAATAAAGAAAAAAGAATGAAAAGAATTGAGGACAATCTGAGACATCTCTGGGAAAACATTAAACACACCAACATTCGAATATAGGGGTCCCAGAAGCAGAAGAGAAGAAGAAAGACACTGAGAAAATATTTAAAGAGATTTTAGTTGAAAACTTCCCTAATATGGGAAAGGATATTGTTAATCAAGTCCGGGAAGCGCAGGGAGTCCCATACAAGATAAACCCAAGGAGAAACATGCCAAAACATATATTAATCAAACTATCAAATATTAAATACAAAGAAAAAATATTAAAAGCAGCAAGGGAAAAACAACAAATAACATACAAGGCAATCCCCATAAGGTTAACAGCTTAACTTTCAGCAGAAACTCTGCAAGCCAGAAGGGACTGGCAGGACATATTTAAAGTAATGAAAGGGGAAAAGCTACAACCAAGATTACTCGACCCACCAAGGATCTCGTTCAGATTCGACAGAGAAATTAAAACCTTTACAGACAAGCAAAAGCTAAGAGAATTCAGCACCACCAAACCCGCTTTACAACAAATGCTAAAGGAACTTCTCTAGGCAGGAAACACAAGAGAAGGAAAAGACCTACAATAAGAAACCCAAAACAATTAAGAAAATGGTAATAAGAACATACATATCAATAATTACCTTAAATGTAAATGGATTAAATGCTCCAACCAAAAGACATAGACTGGCTGAATGGATCCGAAAACACGACCGGTATGTATGTGGTCTACAAGAGACCCACTTCAGACATAGGGACACATACAGATGGAAAGTGAGGGGATGGAATAAGATATTCCATGCAAATGGAAATCAAAAGAAAGCTAGAGTAGCAATTCTCATATCAGACAAAAAAGACTTTAAAATAAAGACTATTACAGGAGACAAAGAAGGACACTACATAATGATCAAGGGATCAATCCAAGAAGAAGATATAACAATTGTATATATTTATGCACCCAACATAGGAGCACCTCAATACATAAGGCAAATCCTAACAGCCATAAAAGGGGAAATCGACAGTAACAGAATCCTAGTAGGGGACTTTAGCACCCCTCTTTCACCAATGAACAGATCATCCACAATGAAAATAAATAAGGAAACACAAGCTTTAAATGTTACATTAAACAAGATGAACTTAATTGATATTTAGAGGACATTCCATCCAAAAACAACAGAATACACTTTTTCTCAAGTGCTCCTGGAACATTCTCCAGGATAGATCATACCTTGGGTCACAAATCAAGCCTTGGTAAATATAAGAAAATTGAAATCGTATCAAGTATCTTTTCTGACAACAATGCTATCAGACTAGATATCAATTACAGGAAAAAAATCTGTAAAAAATAGAAACACATGGACGCTCAACAATACACTACTTAATAACCAAGACATCACTGAAGAAATCAAAGAGGAAATAAAAAAATACCTAGAAACAAATGACAATGAAAACATGAAGACCCAAAACCTATGGGATGCAGCAAGAGCAGTTCTAAGAGAGAAGTTTATAGCAATACAATCCTACCTCAAGAAACAAGAAATATCTCAAATAAACAAGTTAACCTTACACCTAAAGCAATTAGAGAAAAAAAAAAAAAAAAAAAAAAACAAAGTCAGCAGAGGAAAGACATCATAAAGATCAGACCAGAAATAAATGAAACAGAAATGAAGGAAACAACAGCAAAGATCAAAAAAACTAAAAGCTGGTTCTTTGAGAAGATAAACAAAATTGATAAACCATTAGCCAGACTCATCAAGAAAAAAAGGGAGACGACTCAAATCAATAGAATTACAAATGAAAAAGGAGAAGTAACAACTGACACTGCAGACATACAAAGGATCATGAGAGATTACTGCAAGCAACTATATGCCAATAAAATGGACAACCTGGAAGAAATGGACAAATTCTTAGAAAAGCACAACCTTCCAAGACTGAACCAGGAAGAAATAGAAACTACAAACAAACCAATCCCAAGTACTGAACTTGAGACTGTGATTAAAAATCTTCCAACAAACAAAAGCCCAGGACCAGATGGCTTCACAGGCAAATTCTATCAAACATTTAGAGAAGAGTTAACACCTATCCTTCTCAAACTCTTCCAAAATATAGCAGAGGGAGGAACTCTCCCAAACTTATTCTATGAGACCACCATCTCCCTGACACCAAAACCAGACAAAGATGTCACAAAGAAAGAAAACTACAGGTCAATATCACTGATGAACATAGCTGCAAAAATCCACTGCACAATACTAGCAAACAGAATCCAACAGCGCCTTAAAAGGATCATACACCATGATCAAGTGGGGTTTATCCCAGGGATGCAAGGATTCTTCAATACATGCAAATCAATGTGATACACCATATTAAAAAACTGAAGGATATAAACCATATGGTCATCTCAATAGATGCAGAAAATGCTTTCGACAATATTAAACACCCATTTATCATAAAAACCCTCCAGAAAGTAGGCATAGAGGGAACTTTCCTCAACATAATAAAGGCCATATATGACAAACCCACAGCCAGCATCGTTCTCAATGGTGAAAAAGTGAAATCATTTCCACCAAGATCAGGAACAAGACAAGGTTGCCCACTCTCACCACTATTATTCCACACACTTTTGGAATTTTTAGCTACAGCAATCAGAGAAGAAAAAGAAATAAAAGGAATCCAAATCGGAAAAGAAGAAGTTAAGCTCTCACTGTTTGCAGATGACATGATACTATACATAGAGAATCCTAAAGATGCTACCAGAAACCTACTAGAGTTAATCAACGAACTGGTAAGGTTGCAGGATACAAAATTAACGTACAGATATCTCTTTCATTCCTATACACTAAAGATGAAAATTCTGAAAGAAAAATTAGGGAAACACTCCCATTTACCACTGCAACACAAAGAATAAAATACCTAGGAATAAACCTACCTAAGGAGACAAAAGACGTTTACTCAACAAACTATAAGACACTGATGAAAGAAATCAAAGATGACACAAACAGATACAGAGATATACCATGTTCTTGGATTGGAAGAATCAACATTGTGAAAATGACTCTACTACCCAACGCAATCTACAGATTCAATGCAATCCCTATCAAACTACCAATGGAATTTTCCAGAGAACTAGAACAAAAATATTTCACAATTTGTATGGAAACACAAAAGACCCCGAACAGCCAAAGCAATCTTGAGAAGAAAAACAGAGCTGGAGGAATCAGGCTCCCTGACTTCAGACAATACTACAAAGCTACAGTAGTCAAGACAGTATGGTACTGGCACAAAAACAGAAATATAGAGCAATGGAACAGGAGAGAAAGCCCAGACGTAAACCCATACACATATGGTCCCCTTATTTTTGATAAAGGAGGAAAGAATATACAATGGAGAAATCACAGGCTCTTCAATAAGTGGTGCTGGGAAAACTGGACAGCTACCGGTAAAAGAATGAAATTAGAATACTCCCTAACACCATACACAAAAATAAACTCAAAATGGATTAGAGACCTAAATATAAGACTGGACACTATAAAACTCTTAGAGGAAAACATAGGAAGAACACTCTTTGACATAAATCACAGCAAGATCTTTTTTGATCCACCTCCTAGAATAATGGAAATAAAAACAAAAATAAACAAGTGGGACCTAATGAAACTTCAAAGCTTTTGCACAGCAAAGGAAACCATAAACAAGACGAAAAGACAACCCTCAGAATGGGAGAAAATATTTGCAAATGAATCAACGGACAAAGGATTAATCTCCAAAATATATAAACAGCTCATTCAGCTCAATATTAAAGAAACAAACACCCCAATCCAAAAATGGGCAGAAGACCTAAATAGACATTTCTCCAAAGAAGACATACAGACGGCCATGAAGCACATGAAAAGATGCTCAACATCACTAATTATTAGAGAAATGCAAATCAAAACTACAATGAGGTATCACCTCACTCCTGTTAGAATGGGCATCATCAGAAAATCTACAAACCACAAATGCTGGAGAGGGTGTGGAGAAAAGGGAAACCTCTTGCACTGTTGGTGGGAATGTAAATTGATACAGCCACTATGGAGAACAATATGGAGGTTCCTTAAAAAACTAAAAATAGAATTACCATATGACCCAGCAATCCCACTACTGGGCATATACCCAGAGAAAACCGTAATTCAAAAAGACACACGCACCCGAATGTTCATTGCAGCACTATTTACAATAGCCAGGTCATGGAAGCAACCTAAATGCCCATCAACAGACGAATGGATAAAGAAGATGTGGTACGTATATACAATGGAATATTACTCAGCCATAAAAAGGAACGAAATTGAGTCATTTGTTGAGACGTGGATGGATCTAGAGACTGTCATACAGAGTGAAGTAAGTCAGAAAGAGAAAAACAAATATCGTATATTAATGCATGCATGTGGAACCTAGAAAAATGGTACAGATGAGCCAGTTTGCAGGGCAGAAGTTGAGACACAGATGTAGAGAATGAACATATGGACACCAAGGGGGGAAAAGTGCGGTGGGGTGGGGATGGTGGTGTGCTGAATTGGGCGATTGGGATTGGCATGTATACACTGATGTGTATAAAAGTGATGCCTAATAAGAACCTGCAGTATAAAAAAACAAACAAAACAACTAAAACTAAACTTTCATTGGGTTATTTGTATGGAAATATGTTAATATAAATGTTTCAGACATTACACGAAATTTCTAAAAATCTTATATTTGTATTTGTATGGAAATATGTATGGAAATATGTTAATATAAATGTTTCAGACATTACATGAAATTTCTAAAAATCTTATATGTTCTGGTATAATGTTATAAGTAATAATCCTAGTTATTACTTTAAAATGTATATCTCAGAAATAACTAATTTTCTTGTCAACTGCATTATTATGAACTTTCATCAAATCTTTAACCGTGGTCATTTTTAAGTCTTTTGTCATTTACAGACAGTTCTGGGTGTACTCTGATGATTTTGCAAATATGTTCCTGTAAAAGGTTTACATCTTCAAGAAATTCATGGAAAAGACTCTGACAAGTACAGGTTTCTGGTAACTGACTGTACTGCTGAACTGAATGAATAAGCATTTTCAGAACTCTAATGAAAAACTGATGAACTCATAAAAGTGCTAACAAAAGATGAAGATGAAAAAAAAAATTAATTACATGGGACTGAGTGAACTGATGAGGATGAGTATAATTTTTGTGACTTTCTGTCTGAATTAAAAAAAAAAAATCCCACAAGGACTCAGAGGCAAAGAATATACAAATCAATTTTCACTGCAAAGTAAAGGAGCTGTTACAGTGGAGGATTACTGGACTGAATGTCAATATTATGACATAGTATGAGTGTGTTTCATGTTTGGTAATTGCAATCACAATTTCACAATTTGTATGGAAACACAAAAGACCCCGAACAGCCAAAGCAATCTTGAGAAGAAAAACAGAGCTGGAGGAATCAGGCTCCCTGACTTCAGACAATACTACAAAGCTACAGTAGTCAAGACAGTACGGTACTGGCACAAAAACAGAAATATAGAGCAATGGAACAGGAGAGAAAGCCCAGACGTAAACCCATACACATATGGTCCCCTTATTTTTGATAAAGGAGGCAAGAATATACAATGGAGAAATCACAGGCTCTTCAATAAGTGGTGCTGGGAAAACTGGACAGCTACCGGTAAAAGAATGAAATTAGAAGACTCCCTAACACCATACACAAAAATAAACTCAAAGTGGATTAAAGACCTAAATGTAAGGCCAGACACTATCAAACTCTTAGAGGAAAACATAGGCAGAATACTCTATGACATCAATCACAGCAAGATCCTTTTTGACTCACCTCCTAGAAAACGGAAATTAAAAAGAAACATAAACAAATGAGACCTAAGGAGACTTAAAAGCTTTTGCACAGCAAAGGAAAACGTAAACAAGACGAAAAGGCCACCCTCAGAAGGGGAGAAAATATTTGCCAATGAAGCAGCTGACAAAGGATTAATCTCCAAACTTTACAAGCAGCCCATGCAGCTCAATATCAAAAAAAAAAAAAAAAACAACAACCCAATCCATAAATGGGCAGAAGACCTAAATAGACATTTCTTCAAAGAAGATATACAGATTGCCAACAAACACATGAAAGAATGCTCAACACCACTGATCATTAGAGAAATGCAACTCGAAATTACAATGAGGTATCACCACACACAGGTAAGAATGGCCATCATCAAAAAAATCTACAACCAATAAATGCTGCAGAGGTGTGGAAAAAAGGGAACCCCCTTGCACCGTTGGTGGGAGTGTAAATTGATACAGCCACTATCGAGAACGGTATTGAGGTTCCTTAAAAAACTAAAAATAGAACTACCATATGACACAACAATCCCACTACTGGGCATATACCTGGAGAAAACCATAATTCAAAAAGAGTCATGTTCCACAATGTTCATTGCAGCTCTATTTTCAATAGCCAGGACATGGAAGCAACCTAAGTGTCCATCAACTGATGAATGGGTAAAAAAGATGTTGCACGTCTTCAATATAAAATGGAATATTCCTCAGCCATAAAAAGAAATGAAATTGAGTTATTTGTAGTGAGATGGATGGACCTAGAGTCTGTCATACACAGTGAAGTAAGTCAGAAAGAGAAAAACAAATACTGTATCCTAACACATATATGTGGAATCTAAAAAGAAAAGGAAAAGAAACCGTTGGGAAGAACCTAGGGACAGGACAGGAATAAAGACGCAGACATAGAGAATGGACTTGAGGACATGGGGAGGGGGAAGGGTAAGCTGGGACGAAGTGAGAGAGTGGCATGGACTTATATATACTACCAAATGTAAAATAGCTAGCTAGTAGGAAACAGCTGCATAGAAGAGGGAGATCAGCTCAGTGCTTTATGACCACTTAGAGGGGTGGGATAGGGAGGGCGGGAGGAAGACGCAACAGGGAGGAGATATGGGGATATATGGATATGTATAGCTGATTCACTTTGTTCTAAAGCAGAGACTAACACACCATTGTAAAGCAATTATAGTCCAATAAAGATGTTAAAATTAAATAAATAAATAAATGAATAATTTATGCCCCCCCCCAAATTAAATCTTTTTTAAAAATAAATAAATAAAAAAAGAGCACTCAATGACATGGAACGCTAAACCTAAGTATTTTCAGTACTATAGTAAATGTAAATGGATTAATATCTCCTATTAAAGTGTAATTTTTTATATTATGTGCAACTCAATTTTTTTCACAGTATACAGGTAAAATAAAAGAATTACATTAGAAAGGAGAAAACATTCCATGTATTTAAAAACAATAAAACAATAAGCATATAATAAGCATCTTAGATATATGTAGTCTTTAAGTTCAGAACAATTTGTCATTATTGGAATTAGTATTATTATACCAATTTCTTTAAAACATTTCAATACTTGTTGTATTTGAAAAAGTATTTTAATATTTTTTCTTCTCTCTTTTGTGGTCTAATACATGGTAAGTATTTAGCTTCTAACATAACTTAAAAAATATATATATTTTTTACAGCCGAACAAAACTGAATCAAGAAGAAATAGATAACTTGAACATACTGATCACTAAAAGCAAAATAGAGGGCTTCCCTGGTGGCGCGGTGGTTGAGAATCTGCCTGCCAATGCAGGGGACACGGGTTCGAGCCCTGGTCTAGGAAGATCCCACATGCCGCGGAGCAACTGGGCCCGTGAGCCACAACTACTGAGCCTGAGCGTCTGGAGCCCGTGCTCCACAACAAGAGAGGCCACGATAGTGAGAGGCCCATGCACCGTGATGAAGAGTGGCCCCCGCTCGCTGCAACTAGAGAAAGCCCTCGCACAGAAATGAAGACCCAACACAGCCAAAATAAATAAATAAATAAATAGAATTTTTTAAAAAATAGAATCTGTAATTTAAAAAAACTCCCTACCAACAGAAGTCCAGGATCAGATGGTTTCACAGGCAAATTCTACCAAATATAAAAAGCAGAACTTACACAGATTCTTCTCAAACTCTTCGAAAAGATTGAAGAGTAAGGAATACTTCCAAAGACATTCTATGAAGCCACTATCACGCTGATATCAAAAACAGATGGGGAGGGGGGACTTCCCTGGTGGCACAGTGGTTAAGAATCTGTCTGCCACTGCAGGGGACATAGGTTCGAGACCTGATCTGGAAAGATCCCACATGCCATGGAGCAACTATGCCTGTGTGCCACAACTACTGAGCCTGCGCTCTACAGCCCACGAGCCACAACTACTGAGCCTGATAGCCACAACTGCTGAAGCCCACGCACCTAGAGCCCATGATGTGCAACAAAAGAAGCCACCACAATGAACAGCCTGCACACCACAACGAAGAGTAGCCCCCGCTCACCGCAACTAGAGAGAGCCCGAGCACAGCAACGAATGCCCAATGCATCCAAAAATAAATAAAGAAAGAAATTTACTTAAAAAAAAAAAAAAACAAATAAAACAGATGGGGACTTTTCTGGCGGTCCAGCAGTTAAGATTTCGCTTTCCAGTGCAGGGGGTGCGGGTTCAAGCCCTGGTTTTGGAGCTAAGATCCCACATGCCTCACAAACAAGAAACCAAAACATAAAACAGAAGCAATATTGGAACAAATTCAATAAAGACTTTAAAAAAAAAACACAGAAAAAGACACTACCAAAAAAGAAAACTGCAGGCCAATATCGTTGATAAATATAGATGCAAAAATTCTCAACTGAATATTAGAAAACCGAATCCGACAACACATAAGAGGATCATACACCATGACCAAATTTGATTCACCCCAGTTTCACAAAGCTGTTTCAAACATATGCAAATCAATCAACATGATACACCCCATCGACAAAGGAAAAACAAGAAACAAACGATCATCTCAATAGATGGCGAAAAAGCATTTGAAAAGCTGCAACATCCATTCATGGTAAAAACACTTACCAACGTGGGTACAGAGGAAATATATCTCAACATACTAAAAGCTATTTATGACAAACCCACAGCCAATATAATACTCAACGTTCATAAGCTGAAAGCCTTCCCGCTAAAATCTGGAACAAGACAAGGATGCCCACTCTCACGTCTTCTCTTCAACATAGTATTGGAAGTCCTAGCCACAACAATCAGACAAGAAAAAGAAATAAAATCTAACCAAGTTGGAAGGGAAGAGGTAAAGTTGTCATTATATGCAGATGACATGATAATATATATAAAGGAAACCCTAAAAATTCCACACAAACACTACTAGAACTGATAAACAAATTCAGCAAAGTAGCAGGATACAAGATTAACATATATAAATTGGTTGCATTTCCTGGTTTTTCTTTCTTTTTTTTTTAAATTTATTTTGGCTGCATTGGGTCTTCATTGCTGTGCACGGGCTTTCTCTAGTTGTGGCCAGTGGGGACTAGACTTTCTTGTGGTGTGCAGGCTTCTCATTGCAGTGGCTTCTCTTGTTGTGGAGCACGGGCTCTAGGCATGCAGGCTTAAGTAGTTGTGGCACATGGGCTCAGTATTTGTGGCTCACTGGCTCTAGAGTGCAGGCCAAGTAGTTGTGGCACACAGGTTTAGTTGCTCCACGGCATGTGAGATCTTCCTGCATCAGGGCTCAAACCCGTGTCCCCTGTATTGGCAGGCGGATTCTGAACCACGGAGCCACCAGGGAAGTCCCTGGTTGCATTTCTTTACACTAACAATGAAATATCAGAAAGGAAATGTAAACAAGCAATCCTTTTTTTAATGGCATCAAAAAAATTAAATGCTTAGGAATAAACCTCACCAAGGAGGTGAAAGACTTATATACTGAGAACTACAAAACATTAGTAAAGGAAGCTGAAGATGATTCAAAGAAATGGAAAGACATCCCACGCTCTTAGATGGGAGGAATTAATACTGTTAAAATGGCTACACTACCCAAAGCAATCTACAGATTTAATGTGATCCCTATCAAATTACCCATGACATTTTCCCCAGAACTAGAACAAATAATCCTAAAATGTATCCGGAACCATAAAAAGTCAGAAATGTGAACACAATCCCCAGGAAAAAGAACAAAGCAGGAGGCATAACCCTCCTAAACTTCAGAAAATACTACAAAGTTACAGTAATCAAAGCCGCATTGTATTGGCACAGAAAGAGATACATGGATCAATGGAATAGAATAGAGAGCTAAGAAATAAACCCACACACCTATGGGCAATTAACCTTTGACAAAGGAGGCAAGAATATACAATGGGGAAAAGACAGTCTCTTCAGCAAGTGGTGTTTTGAAAGTTGGAGAGCCGTATGCAAATCAGTGAAGTCAGAACATACCCTCACACCATACACAAAAATAAACTCAAAACGGCGTATATGCTTAAATATAAGATAGGACACCTTATAACTCCTAGAAGAGAGCATAAGCAAAACATTCTCTGACATAAGTCATACCAAAATTTTCCTAGGTAGTTCTCCCTAGGCAGTACAAATACAGTAAGTCACCTACATACGAACCTTCAAGTTGCAAACTTTCAAAGATGCAAACGTCCATTCGCGTGTCCAATCATGTAAGTTAGTTCACGTGTCTGGCATACATTGTCACGTGCGTGCTTCCTCTCTATGTGGTTGTGCTTTTGTGTACTTTACAGTACTGTATGGAGTACAGTAGTACAGTACATTTATTTCAAGCCCAAGATGTCTGGAAGCAAGCGTAAAAGCAGAGGTGATGTAGCTGGTACTGTTAAGAAGCGCCGAGCGATAATGACGGAAACAAAAGTGAAAGTAATTGAGAGAGTGGAGCGAGGCAAAAAGATGTTAGACATCGCTCATTCTTACAACATGAATCATTCAATCATTGGCACGAATCTAAAGAACAAGGACAAGATCATGGAACATGTGAAGTCTGCTGTGCCGACAATGTTGACACAATATCCAAGAAGCATGGAAAAGTGATGGAGGAGATGGAGAAACTTCTCAGTGTGCGGATGCAGGATCAACATCAGCGCTGAGTCCTGCTCAACTTAACGCTGATTCAAGAGAAAGCTAAAAGCCTTTATGAAGACTTGAAGAAGAAACACGGCAAAGAATCAGAGGGCACATCTTTTAATGCCAGCCATGGCTGGTTTCATCGGTTCAAGGCTAGAGCCAGCCTTCACAATGTAAAAGTAAGTGGAGAGACAGCAAGTGCAGATAGGGTAGCTGTCCAGGAACTTCCAGAAACACTTTGAGAAATTATTGATGATGGTGTGTATTTACCCAACCAGGTTTTTAATGTGGATGAGACACAACTGTACTGGAAGAGGATGCCAGACCGAAGTTACGTCAGTGAGGAGGAAAAGTTGATGCCGGGCTGTAAAGCAGCAAAGGATAGGCTAACTGTTGTTTGGTGGCAATGCTTCTGGTGAATTGAAGCTGAAACCTCTCTTAGTTTATCATTCACAGAACCCAAGAACCCTTAAAACCATAGCCAAGGGCTCTCTTCCTGTTGTGTGGAAGCGTAACCCCAAATCCCGGATTACACAGGCCACGTTCCAGGACTGGTTTTGCCACCACTTTATCCCAGATGTAGAGAAATATTGCTTGGAGAAAGACGTTCCAGCAAAACATTCTTTTGCTGCTCGACTATGCTCTGGGCCACCCCCCATTCATGGATGACTTTCATCCCAACGTCAAAGTACTGCATCTGTCACCAAATACTATGTTGCTCATCCAACCTATGGACCAGGGCGTTATAGCGACTTTCAAGAAATATTATTTATGTCACACTATTTGTCAGGCAGTAAAGGTAAGTGACAAATCAGGAACAACCTAGGGACAACTTTGGGAGGACTATAACATCTACAAGACCATAAAAAACATTGACTTTGCATGGTGTGAGGGTATGGCGGTCACGCTGAATGGGGTTTGGAAGAACCTTTGCCCACAGTTTGTTCATGATTTTTGTGGATTTGAGAAGGTAGATCAGAAGTCCGAAGAGGTCTTCAGCAACGTAGTGACCCTCAGCGAGAAGCTGGAGCTAGATCTGCAAGAGGACGATTTCGCTGAACTCCTTGCTGTGCAACATGAGGAGCTTACTGATGGAATTGGAGGCCCAGAGAAAGGATGAAGAGGGACAGGAGGAAGAAAAAGTAACTGAAGAACTGAAGAGATTCACGACACAGAAAATGGCAAGGGAATCTTCGTTACTTGAGGAAGCACTGTTAGTTTTTGAGGCACAGGACCCGAACCTAGAATGGGACCCAAAGGTGGCAGCAGCCATTCAGATTGCAATCCAGTGTTACCTTGTCATCTAAGATGAGAAAAACAGAGCTACTACCCAGACATCAATGGATCATTCTTTCAAGAGGGTAGATAGAATTAAATCCAGCAAGGAACCAGAACCTTTGCCATCAACGTCAGGTAGGAGTGAAATTGCAGCTTGCCCTCTGTCTCCTACTGCTGATAATCCTTCACCCCTACCATCTCCCACCTCCCCTCCCTCCTCCAATCAGTAACTCTGCTCGCCTGTTCCCTCGATGCCAGCCCGAGTATCCCAGCTGTTGTACTGTATTACTGTACTTTTCAAGTTACTGTACTGTAAGATTAAACATGCTTTCTTTGTTTTTGTGCTTGTTTTTTATGTATTGTTTGCGTGAAAAGTATTATAAACCTATTACGGTACAATACCATATAGCCGACTGTGTAAGTTGGGTACCTAGGCGAACTTTGTTGGACTTACAAACAAATTGAACTTACAAACGCACTCTTGGAACAGAACTTGTTCATATGTAGGGGACTTACTGTAAAAGCAAAAAAGAAACAGGAACTAATCAAACTTATAAGCTTTTGCACAGCAAAGGAAACCATAATCAAAATGAAAATACAACCTATGGACTGGGAGAAAATATTAGCAAATGATGAGACTGACAAGGGTTTAATTTCCAAACTATACAAACAGCTCATACAACTCAATAACAAAATAACAAATAACTCAATGGAAAAATGGGTAGAAGACCTAAATAAACATTTCTCCAAAGAAGACATACTGAGAGCCAATAGGCACATGAAAAGGTGCTCATCATCACTAATTATTAGATAAATGCAAATCCAAATTACAATGAGGTATCACTTCACACTGATCAGAATGGCCATCATTAAAAAAAATCTACAATTAACAAATGCTGGAGGGGGTATGGAGAAAAGGGAACCCTTCTACACTGTCGGTGGCCATGTAAGTTGGTGCAGCCACTATGGAAAACAGTATGGAGGTTCCTCAAAAAAACTATAAAGAGAGTTGCCATATGATCTAGCAATCCCACTTGTGGACATATATCTAGACAAAACTATAATTCAAAAAGATACATGAAACCCTATGTTCATAGCAGCACTATTTATAACAGCCAAGACATGGAAACAACCTAAATGTTCATTGAAAAATGAGTGTATAAAGAAGGTGTGGTATACGTATACAAAAGATATTACTCAGACATAAAAAAGAATGAAATAATGCCATTTGCAGCAACATGGATGGACCTAGAGATAATGATACTAAGTGAAGTAAGTCAGAGAGAGAAAGACAAATACCATATAATATCACTTATATGTGGAATCGAAAACAGGACACAAATGAGCATGTCAGCGAAACAGAAACAAACACACAGATATAGAAAAGAGAGTTGTGGTTGCCAAGGAGAGAGTGAAGGCAAGATTGGGAGTTTTGGAATAGCAGAAGCAAACTATTCTACATAGGATGGACAACCCACCAAGACCTACTGTATAGCACAGGAAACTATATTCAATATCCTGTGATAAACCATAATGGAAAAGAATAGATATATAGATATATAGATATAGATATATAGATATAGATAGATAGATATATAGATAGATATATATAAAACTGAGTCACGTTGCTGCACAGCAGAAATTAATACAACAATGTATAAAGGCTGCAGAGGGTGTGGAGAAAAGTGAACCCTCCTGAACTGTCGGTGGGAATGTAAACTGATACAGCCACTATGGAGAACAGTAGGGAGATTCCTTAAAAGCTAAAAAATAGAACTACCATATGACCCAGCAATCCCACTACTGGGCATATACCCGGAGAAAACCATAATTCAAAAAGATACATGTACCACAATGTTCACTGTAGCACTATTTACAATAGCCAGGACATAGAAGCAACCTAAGTGTCCATCGACAGATTAATATATAAAGAAGATGTGGCACATCTATACAATGGAGTATTACTCAGCCATAAAAAGGAACAAAATTGAGTTATTTGCAGTGAGGTGGTTGGACCTAGAGTCTGTCATACAGAGTGAAGTAAGTCAGAAAGAGAAAAACAAATACCGTACGCTAACACATATATATGGAATCTAGAAAAATGGTACTGACGAACCTAGTGACAGGGCAGGAATAAAGACACAGATGTAGAGAACGGACTTAAGGACACAGGGAGCAAGGGGAGACAGGGACGTAGTGAGAGAGTAGCACTGACATATATAGAGTACGAAATGTAAAACAGCTAGTGGTAAGCTGCCGCATAGCACAGGGAGATCAGCTCGGTGCTTTATGTCCCCCAGAGGGGTGGGATAGGGAGTGTGGGAGGGAGCCTCAAGGGGGGGGGGGTATGGGGAATATATGTATACATATAGCTGATTCACTTTGTTGTAAAGCAGAAACTAATACGGTGTTATAAAGTAAGTATACTCCAATAAACATGTATTTAAAAAACCCACAACATTGTAAATCACCTACACTTGAAAATATTTCTTAAGTGCAAACAATTTTCTGAATGTAAGTTTTACTGTGTGTGTGTGTACCACAGGTTCAATATATATGAATTATGTCAAATTGATTACATTGCTTTTCAAAATAAAGAATTTTTGATATTTTACATCAGCCTCATGTTATAAATGCAGAAAAACTATATTATTTTTTTCTAAAGTTCAGAAATAGCCATTTTGCTCATTCGGTATGCTATAAACCATTAACTATTAAAAAGGGATTCGTGACCTCTTCCTTCCAAAGAAATATTTCTCCACTCACACAAGTTTAATAGAATGTTCCACCATGAACTGACTTCCCACCTTAGAGACATGAGATTTGCATCCTGAAATCTCTTTCTTGCAAAAATGTCCAATTATCATCCTAGCATTACAGAAAAGAAATGCTTTTTTCCAGATCTCAAATTCCATACAACTTTAGTCAAGACATCATGTATGTTTTTTTTTTCACACACACACAGACTGTATTTTATTTTTACAAGAGATAAATGAACTGACACCAAGCACTGCAAATGGATGACCACAACAAAAGCAACAATGATTGCAATTACCAAACACGAAACACACTCATACTATGTCATAGTATTGACATTCAGTCCAGTAATCCTCCACTGTAACAGCTCCTTTACTTTGCAGTGAAAGACATCATGCATTTTTAAATAATCAGCACTCACCTGAGGTCTTTAAAAATCAACATAAACATAATTTTGTGTTCTCTTTCATTTACTCTGGTTCTAAGTGGTCATTTCTAAACGAAAGTATTTAAGTATGTTAACGTCATCTTATAACATCATATTTCAAATGACTACCGTGTCTCCAAAGATGAAATATGAGGAACTCACAACTAGGCTCTCCAAAGTTTTGCTCTCTGAATGTGTATGACCCTTCTGCTGAACTCCACACTGTTCATTATTCTCTGAGAATATTCTTTTTCTTGTATGGCCATCTCACATGCTCTTTCATTTCATGAAGTTTTTTCCTACAATGTTATGCCTAGTTTATTTCTGAGAATATGCATTATTTCAGAATGATATTTATAGACACAAAGACTTCTCTATAATTCCCTGAGAGTTTCAAGAACTCCTTCTTTTTTTTTTTTTTTTTTTAATACCTAGATTCTGAAGCTCTCCACAAAGCATTACTAAACTTGCATTTACATAAGTATCTACATATTAATCACATTAATGCATTCACAATTGCATTATGATTTATTGCTAATTTTGGAGCTGTCTTATTTACCACCCTCTTGGAAATCACTTTAATATTTGCACTTAGGACTTGAAAGAGAATGGATAAATAAAAACCTGAAAAATATGCAAATACAATTTATATATTTCTCATAAAATTAGGTGATTATCTAACCTTTATCCAGAAAAAAAGAAGAGCCCAGATACTCTGCAGGCATGATCCTCGAGAATGTGTGGTCTTCCAGCAGGAAAACATGCAGTAATCCATGTGGCAGAGTTTACCTGTGACCAGCTGGGTTTAGTGACCTATGCATTCCTTACATGCAACATATCAGGAGTGGAAAAAGGGAATTTGCCCGTTGTGGCAATAAGTATAATGAAGATTTGTAGCAGGTCATGCTCATATGTTCAACACAGGTACAATCAAAAGTTTGCTCAATTCTGGTAGATCTAAGTCTGTATCTGTTACCTTGTCTTTAACGAGGAAATGTCAGAACTGACTTACCAAAAAAAAAAGTGTTTTGTTTGTTTGTTTGTTTTAATTAGAGTCACGGTGAGTAAGGCAGAGTTCAGAACAGCTAATGTGAATTAGTGATTCTCTCATCAGGAAATACAGTTTCTACTTCCCTGTTTATTCTCCACATCCTGTAGTAAGTAAAGTTTCAAGAAAGATAAATCTACAGCGTGAAAAGAAAAGAAAACTTACATGTGTTGATAAGGTCATTTTGACAGGTTTTACCACGTATGTCAGTGTTTCTGGGGATGGACACAAGCCAGAGCTCCCTACTCTGACATTTTCACTGATGTAATTCCCCTTGATCCTCAATTTGAAAGTGGATAAAAATGTTTTCTATGCTTTCTTCTTTAAGAAATTAAATAAAGAATGCTTTCTAGACATGATCCTCTAATGATTTGCAGTCAGTGGTCATCAACAGAGGAAAAGCACAGAATCTCATCCCCACAGAAGGGTGACATTCAGTCAGGTAAGAAAATTCTCCCCGAAATCAGAGCTTCATCTTTAACATGCAATCAAAGGCTTTCACAGGTTCTTCATCACTCTGCACTCAGCCCTACCATATGGGATTGGCTCTGAGAATCTCACATCAGATGACTGACAAACATGTCATAGTACACTGATCTGGTACCAGATCCTGCCTCTCTTAATGATCTCCCACAGGGACACTGGAATATTCTAGGATATTTCCTGGAGCCCTCTATTCTACACAGGTACACTTCCAAGTAGAAACAGAAGCTTGGATTCTCACTGGGACCCCTGCTCTGTCCAAGCAACCTCTCTAGAAATATGATGTTCTAATCTCTCCTGATTAGAACATTTCAAGGTCTCTCCCTGTGCTAATTTAGTAAAGGTAAAAGAGAAACAAGAAAGAGCAAACTATGCAGGGAGCAATATATAAGATTCCTTTACTTAACGTATTTATCTGATATACCCAAATACTGAGAAATATAGATTCATTTCATAATGTTCAAGAAAAGAGGAGGAGGAACCTCCATGCCAACAGTATATATAAAATGGAATCAATATTGCATAAGCTCCAGCTTAAGCTTAGCTACGAGGTACTAACCCTTCTCATAAAGAAGCAATAGTTCTCCATCATTTGAAGCACACTGAGGACTCAGACAGCTGGACACTGAAGGTGTAGCCTCCTCACTCGAATTCTGTACCTGCATCACAGAGCAGTGAAATATTCCCAAAGAATTATTAAGGATGAAGGGGGGAGGCAAAATAAAAAAAGATGAATCCATAGTCTGTCCTACCGTCTGTTCTGTTGGATATTACCACCATCTTGGCCCAATATGACCTTCCCACTTTTCTCTGGGTCTCCCTACTTTCCACCTCCATCCTCTCATTATATCTTACCTACACTTGGGAACGACTCTAGTTTTTCCACTTATCTTTATCAACAAGTAATCCAAATAGCAACTGTGTATATAACTCCTTAGAAACCTCAGGTCTGACTCAGTAATAATACATGACCTTTGAAGTCCAAAGTTTTCCTAATTCCCTTTATTATTTTTTTTTTCTAATTTCCATGTACTTACACTCTTAAGACCTCCACTGTTCTCAGGTTCGTCTTCCCTGCAAAATCTGTCAACCTAGACATAGACTTAAGTACCACCCTCTAATTATCTCCTAGGGAATCCAGTTTTTAAAAAAGCCTCAGCAAGCCTTATGGACTTTATTAAAGACTCTTTAAGATAACCCATGGGAGATAGCAGCACACCCACAGATATCTATCTAATACACCCTCAGAGTAATTTTTTTTTCTCTTTTATAAAGTCTCTTCTGGCCAATGAAGACTCTCAGCTCTTCTTCTTCAACATATGCAGTGTCTCACCCTTCTGATTACTCTCTGCTCTATCCCAGGTCCACTCCCTTTCCTGATATTACATTCTTTCCCAATTTTGTATGTTGGTAAAATCAAATAACATAAAATATAACATGTTAGTTATTATAAAGTGCACCGTTCAGTGATACTAAATGCATTCATATTATTGGGCGATCAACATCACCATTTATCTTTCTAATTCTTTTCTACGTTTTAAAACTGTAACTCTATATCCTTTAAATATAACTTTCCTTTTTGTTCCATAACCACCTGAAAAGCGTCATTACCCTCCCAATTTCTATGGTTTTGACTACACTAAGTACCCCCATATAATTGAAATAAGTAGTTGTATTGTTATGACTCACTAAAAGTCACAAAAATGGCATTTTTGGTAGCTAAATTTCCTCAAGATTCATCCATGTTGTAACATATTCCTAGATCTTTTCCTTTTTAACACTGAATACTATTGTATTATATGGGTATACCACACTTTGTTTATCCAGGAACTAGTGGATGAACACTGAGGTTGCTTTCATATTTTAGCTACTGTGATTATTACTGCTCTAAACACTGGAGTACAAATATTTCTTTAAGACCCTGATTTCAATACCTTTGGGTATACATCATAGTAAAATTCCTGGATCATGTAGTAATTCTATTTTTCAATATCTGAAAAATTGCCATACTCTTTTGCAAAGCAGCTGTATCATTCTGCATTCCCTCTGACATAGCACAATGGTTCCAACTCCCTCACATCCTCACCAATAGTTGTTTTCTGCTTGTGTATGTGTGTGTGTGCTTGTGTGTATATGCATGCACACAAACATATAAACATGCATTTAGTGATATGGAGCATCTATTCAAGTGCTTAGTCATTTGTACATCTTTTTGAAGAACCATCTATTCAAGTCTTTTATCCATTTTTGAATCAGGGTGTTTGTTTTTGTTCAGTTGCAGGAGTTCTCTGTATGTTCTGAATAGAAATCTCTTGTCAGATAGATGGCTCTGAAATATTTTCTCCCATCTTGTGGGTTGCCATTTTATTCTGTTTACATTTCTTTGATACACATTTTTTTTTTAACTTATGTACTGCAAATTGTTTATTTTTTTGTTAGCTGTACCTTTGTTGTTCCTTCACTTCATATGGAGGAAAACACTGCCAAATCCAATATCATGAAGCTCTTGTCCTGTATCTTCTTCTAAGACGTTTTATATTATTAGGTCTTATATTTAGTTTCTTGATACGTTTTCATTAATTTTTACATATGATGTTAGGTAAGGGTCCATCTTCCTTCTTTTGCATGTTGCCCACAAGACTTCTCAGCACCATGTGTTGAAAATACTATCCTTTCTACTTTGAAAAGTCTTGGCAACTTGTCAAAAATCATTTGGCCATATATCAGGGTTTATTTCTGGGTGTTGTATTCTATTCTATTCTATTGGTCTTGAATAAGGGAGAAAATAGTATAACCTATCCAGGTTGATGAAGAACATAAAGAAAGACCAGGACTGAGAATGAAGAGGGCAATATAAAACAGCAGGGAGTAAAAGACAGTGTGAGAGAAGATCTTGTATTTGCGAGTTCATGGAAATAGGATCATGCTAAAACCACTAAACGCCTGACTTTGAACAATACGTTAAATGTGCCAGCAAGAAACATAACACTTACCCATCTCTGGGAAATATAGTATGGGCATAAAGATAAACTACACACAGATATATTAAAAAGGGAAGGGTTTTCATGGTGTGAGAATATTGTGGCATTTGAAATACAATTTACTTCTGTTCTACCATTGTCTCTAAAATTTATCAAAGTGTATATACAAGCAATTCCAATTCTGGTAATGTGCTTGGCAGGTTTATATATGAACTTCAGTAGAGCAGTAAATGTACATTCATAGTAGGACTGTTCCCTAAACCAAAAAACAAAACACAAAAACTGCAAAGACTAGCGTTCACTTTGTCAACACACATACAGATGCAATGATGGTTAAAGGTCCGAAAACAGAAGGTGAGCATGGGTGCAAGAGGTTAATCCCCAGGCTGGGGTGGGGTGCAGAGTTTGAGGGTAACACAAGTAGAAAAGGCTTTTGTCCTATCCTTGATTTTTGAGGTATGGAAATTCACAGGTCACTACCTTCATTTCAAACTGAATGAATGCACTATTCAATTTTTTTAAACAGGCGAAGTAAACATGAGTGATAATAAATTTCAAACTGTCGCTAATCAAATAAGATACTAAGAAAACTTAAATAATATGATTTCAGAATGAAGTAGAGAGATTGTCCAACATGGTAGCATTCAAAGACCCAGAGCTTGATGCCTCTCAAGGGCACACCAAAGTCACAACTGTTTACAGAACAGCAATTGATGAAAAAGGCCGGGACCTACCATAAAAGATGTTTTACAGCTAAAGATATAAGGAAGGCACCTCGACAAGACAGAAAGGAAGGGCAAAATCTCAATAGAGTCAAGACCCATACCACCAAGTGGGTGGCCCACAAATGGGAGAATAATTACAATTTCAGAGGTGCTCCCAGGTAGCAAGGGGTATGAAGCCAACATCAGGCTCCCAAGCCCAGGGATCCTGTTGTGGAAAGAAGAGTTCCTAGAAAGCTGGGCTTTGAAGACCAGTAGTGCTTATTTTCCAGAGAGCCAGAGGGTTGTGGGAAATAGAGATTCCACTCTTAAAAGATGCTCACAAAATCCCACATGATCTGAGAATCAGAACAGAAGCAGTCATTTGAAAGGATCACGGGTCACACCTACCTCCTGATCTTGGAGAGTCTCCCAGAGAGGCAAGAGGCAACTACAGCACAGCCTCAGGGACAGAGACACTGGCAGCAGCCATTCGTGGGAGCTCCTTCTACCTCGTGGACGCTGGTACCAGCAAGCATAATTTCAGAATCCTCCCTGTAGCTTATCGGCCTCAGGACCGAGCCCCACCCATTTCCACCAGACTTCAGACACAAGTACTAGGATGCTGCAGGCCAAGCAACTAACTGAGCAGGGGCATAGCCCCATCCACCAGCAAACAGGCTGCCTTCAGGTCCTGTCAGTGCACAGCTGCCCCTGGACATGGGTCCAGCCACCAAAAGCCCCAGGACCAGCCTCCACACCTCAGTGGACAGGCACCAGCCCCAGAGTCCCTGGCCCCTCTGACAAGTGAGCCTGCTCTGTCCTTGGAGTCAGCCTCACCATCGGCAGGTGGTAACTGCACAGGGACTGGATGGAGCTTGGACCTACCCAACAGCAAACCTGCTTTAGCAGTGGGATCAGCCTCATACACCAACAGGCACACACCAGCTCCAGGAATACCACAGCCCAGCAGCCTGTGTAACCAGGCCACTTAATTGCAGGCCAGAAGCAGCCATGGACTCAGCTGGTCCTGACCCTGCCCATCAGAATGCCAACACAAGATTAGGGATACCCCCGGCCCTGCAGAGAGCTGTGTCAGGAACAGTGATCCAACACCAACTCTGTGGCTCCTGGGCCCTGCAGCCAGAACGCAGAACCTGTCTCTTCCTCCCAGTAGCCAGCATAGCCCCAAAACCAGTGACTGGGCACTAGCCCTGATATCACCTGGACTGCAATCCTACCCATAAGTGAACCAGCACCAGATTTGGTGTCCCCCAGAGTTGTGCAGCCAGCTGCCTTATGATTTAGTCTCACCAAGCAGCACAGACAGCCTCCATACAAGGCAGAGCCTGGCAAACAAGCAGTCTGGGGGCAGCCAAGCCTACCAGGCTACCCACAGTAGTCAGCCCACCACAGCAGAAGAGCCCAAGCAGCCCACATAGGGGGTACACCTAGAATATATAGCTCTAGTGACCAGGGGAGAGGGGGCTGCTGGGACCCATGGGACAGCTCCTACAAAAGGCCACTTCCCCAAGGTCAGGAAATGTAACGAACCTACTGCACACATAGCAATAAAAACAGGATGTTAAGAAAAATGAGGTGACACAGAAACACAATCCAAATGAAGGACCAAGATAAGAATTCAGAAGAAGATCTAAGTGAAGTGGAGATAGCCAATCTCCTCAACAAAGGGTTCAAGGTAATGACTGTAAAGATGATCAAAGAACTCAGGAGAAGAATGGACGACCAGAGCAAGAAGTTAGAAATTTTTTTAAAAAGAGTTAGACCATTAAAGAACAACAAAACAGAGATGAGGAATACAATAACTGAAATGAAAAATACATTAAAGGAAACTACTGTAGACTAAACGATACAGAGGAATGAATCAGAAAACTGAAGGACAGAGTACTGGCAATCACTGAAGATGAACGGTAAAACAATAGATTAAAATGAAATGAGGAAAGTTGAACAGACTTGTGAAACAACATCAAGTCTACTAATATTTGCATTATACTGGTCCCAGAAGCAAAAAGGAAAGACAAAGCAGTGTAGAACATACCTGAAGACATAAGAGTTGAAAACTTCCCTAACCTGGGAAAGAAAACAGACATCCAAGTCCAGTAAACACAGTAAGGCCAAAACAGGATCAACCCAAAGAGGACCACACCAAGACTCATTGTAATTAAAATGGAAAAAAAAAAAATAAAGATAAAAAGACACTATTAAAAGGAGCAAAGGGAAAGCAACAAGTTACAAACATGGGAAATTGCATAAAGTTATCTGCTGACTTTTCAGGATAACCTCTGCATGCCAGAAGGGAGTGGCATGGTATATTTAAAGTCATGAAAGGGAAAAGCCTATAAGCAAAAATACTCTACCCAGCAAGGCTCTCCTTCAGATTTGATGGTGAGATCTAAAGTTTTACAGAGAAGCAAAACTAAAAGAGCTCAGCATCGCCAAACCAGCTTTATGAGAAATCTTAAAGGGGCTTTTCTAAGTGAAAAAGAAAAGGTCACGATTGAAATATAAAAATTAGGAAAGGAAACTTACTAAAGGAAAAACCTCATTGGTTAAGGCAAATATTCAACAAAGGTAGTAAATCAACCATGGACACAGCTAATAGGAAGGATGGGAAAAAAAAAAACAGTAATAAAATCATCTATATTCACAATAAGAAGTTAAGGGACACACAAAACAAGTAGATGTAAAATATAAGGTCAAATTCAGTAACTGTGGGGGAGCAGAGTAACAATGCAGGGTTTTCAGTGTCCATGTGAAATTAAGAGCTCAGCAACTTAAATAATCACACACACACACACACTCACACACACACACACACACACATAAAAAAAACTGAAAGAAATCCAAACATAATGTCCTCACATCACAGATGAAGGGAATAAAAGGGGAAGAAAGGAACACTGAAGAAATTAAAGAGGGATTCTAAAAATACCCAAGACAAATGAAAATGAACACACAATGATCCAAAATCTATGGGACACAGCCAACGCAGTTCACAGGGGGAAGTTATAGTGATACAAGCTTATTCTTAGGAATCAAGAAAAATATCAAATAAACAACCTAACATTACACCTGAAGGAATTAGAAAAAGAAGAAAAAACAAAACTCAAAGCTGTCAGAAAGAAAAATTAAGAAAACTATACCATATGCAATGACATCAAAAAGAATAAGATACCTAGGAATAAACACACCTAAGCAGGTAAAAGACATGTGCTCAGAAATCTATCAGCCATTGGTGAAAGAAGTTGAAGACAACACAAAAAGATGGAAAAATATAGCATGCGCATCGACTGGAAGAATTAATACTGTTAAAATAACCATACTACCAAAGACAATCTACAGATTTAATGCAATCCCTATCAGAATACCAAAGCATTTTCACAGAACTTGAAAAAGTAATTTTAAAATTTGTATAGAAACACAAAGACCCCAAATAGCCAAACAATCTTGAGAAAGAACACAGCTGGAGGCATCACGCACCTTGACTTCAGACTATACTGCAAAGCGACAGTAATCAAAGAGAAAGGTACCAGAGCAAAAACAGACACAAAGATCACTGGAATAGAATAGAGATCCCAGAAATAAGCCCACACACTTATATTTAATTGATTTATGACAAAGCAGGCAATATGGAGAAAAAACTGTCTCTTCAATAAGTGGTACTGGGAAAACTGGTCAGCTACATGGAAAAGAATAAAATTAGATTATTTTAGCACACCATATATAAAATAAATGCAAAACTGAATAAAGACCTAAATGTAGGACCAGAAACCATAAAACCCCTAGAGGAAAATATAGAACATTCTTCAACATAAATGATAGCAACAGTTTTAGGTTCAGTCTACTAAGGCAAATGAAACAAAAGCAAAAATAAACAAATGGGACTTCACTAAACTTAAAAGATTTTGCACAGCAAAGGAAACCAAAGACAAAATGAAAAGACAACCTGCTGAGGGAGAGACAATATTTGCACATGATAAGAGGTTAACATCAAAAAAGATGACCAAGCAAGGGTTCATACCTAAACTACAGAAACAGCACATACAACTCAATATCAAAAAAACACCCAAAATCTTTTTTTAAAAAAATGAGAAGCCCTAAATAGACATTTTTTTTCCAAGGAAAAACTACATATAGACAGCCAGAACTCACAAAGATGCTAAACATAACTAATCGGCAGTAAAATGCAAATCAAAACTATGAGATATATCACCTCAGTCTTGTCAGAATGGCTGTCATCCAAAAGATCACAAATAACAAAGGTTAGTGAGGATGTGGAGAAAGGGAAACTCTTGTACACTCTTGATGTGAATGTGAAGTAGTGCAGCTACTGTGGAAAGCAGAATGGAGGTTCCACAAAAAACTAAAAATAGAACTACCATAATATCCAGCAATTTCACTGTTGGGTATATCAGAAGAAAACAAAAACACTATTTCAAAAAAAAAATAACTGCACACCAATGTTCATAACAGTGTTATTTGCCATAGCCAAGATATAGAGTCAAACTAAGTGTTCCTCAATAGCTTAGTGGATAAAAAAGATTTTTTATGATGACTTCAGCAAAAAATGAAATTTTGCCATTTGCAAGGACATGGATGGATTTGTAGGGTATTATGCTTAGTAAAATAAGCCGCAGAGAAAACAAGCATGGCATGTTATGAGAAAAAAAGCACGGTATGGTATGAGAAAACAAGCATGGCTATGTTATCACTTACACGTGGCATCTAAAAAATTGAATACAATAACAACAAAAAAACAGACTCAAAGATTAAAGAACAGACTAGTGGTTACCAGCAGGGAGAGATAGGGTGGAGGAGCAAAATCGTGGTAGGAGATTTTGAGGTACAATCCACTATGTATAAAATCAATAATCTACAGTGATGTACTGTGTAGCATGGGGAATATAGCCACTCTTTTATAATAACTATAAATGGAGAAGAACCTAAACATTTATGAATCACTATGCTGTACCTCTGAAACTAATATAATAATGTAAACTAACTATAGATCAATAAAATATAAAGTAAGAAACAATAAAGGCGAGACACAGATTATTAGATAGAAATCAATTAAATAAACACAAGTTTTGGAAATCAAGGAATTAAAAAACAACACGTAAGACACAACATTGGCATTTAAAGTGTACAATCTATTTATTTAAAAGAAATCATTTAAGTGGTAAAAAAATGGTACCCATTCTCACAATTTTGTGTATCTAGGATAAATTATTATCTACAAAAATATGTTACAAATATTCACTCAAAAAGAAAGAGAAAATTGGGATAAACCCATTTTAGTATCCAAATTTAATATCAAAGTCTCTATGCAAAATTGATTTGAATAAGTTCTGTTAGCCACTTCTAGTTTCTTTGTGATGTAAAATCTTTTAAAGCATAAAAATCAGCCTTTCTACATTATTCCATTAGACACACATAGAAGTTAAAAGAAATGAGAAGACAGAACAATCAACCAGGAAGGTGAATTTACTGAGAAACAGTCATTCGTTCTCCCTCCTCCTTTTCTTTTCCTCCTTTTCCAGGTCTCTTTCGGTTCCGATCAAGAGAAATCTTGAGAGTTCTGAGAATATTTCTTTGAGGGCTTCAAATCACCATACCTACATCCTCTGCCACAACTACACACACGGGGACAAAAATAAACCTCTGCTATCTACTCACGTAGGAGGGCTTCATGCAAAATAAACTCCTACATGGAGACCAACAGGTGAGTTTTCTACCTGTTCTTTCTAATGTCCTTCCATTATAGTAAATCCCACACATTATGAGGAAGAAATGGTTATGTGAGCTTTTCCTTGAAGTCAAAAAACTTGCCTTCATTTCAAGTACCTGGTGATCATAGGGTACAGCCAGGGAAGGTGCCATCCCCCTTGGGGGGAGGGGCGGTGGATGGGCTCCCGCACCCATGCACCTCCTGATGCACAGATTCTGGAGAAACAAAGGGCGGTCACACCGCAGTTCAGCCTGTCAGGCTGTCGGGCCACTGGGCAACCCGACCAGCCTGGAAGTGCCCCATCAGTTTGCTGAAAGCAAAACCCTGTCCCCCCTGTGAAGCCAGGCAATTTGGGTCAGAGAGTCAGAGGAGACCGGTAATCAACTCCTCCTCTCTGCTCACCTCCTTGGGGTTGCAGCAACCCTATCTCCAAACCCAAATCTGACCCTGGAGTGCCAAACTGGGAGTGGCAGGTGGGCTCTGCCGGTGCTTCAGCGCCCTCTGGAGGTTGTCTGCTCTAATGGCAACTCTCAGCCCTTCCTCCTCCTCCTTCCCTAGTCCTGGGGGCTGCCTTGGCCTCCTGCAGCTGCTGGCCTGAATTCATTCTTCTTTTTTCTCCAATTACAATGAAGTGTCTTACAGAGGTTTGGAATCTCTTGAAGAAGGAAGATCTTTTAGCCAATACACCTTAACCGTGAGAAGTTGGTTTCAAGAATGAACCTGAAATACTGTATTTTTCTCCTGATGATTCCAAGGAGAGACAGCTCAAGTTTTCTAAATCATAAGAAAAACCAAGGTAAATATGATATTCTGAGCCAGAGATGAAAAAGCAGTTTTTAGCACCCCCTCCTCATGTCATATGACCGGGATTTAAATCAATCAACTGCCACTGGTTTTTAAATCAAGTGACCCAACTTTAAATCCATCAGCTGCTTCCCTGTAACTCACGTGACTTGGCTTTGAATAGTAAGAAATGCAGAGGTATAAAAATGATGTTCTGAACAATAAATGGAAAGACAACATTTTAGAAAGTTTTTTCCTTTTCGAATGGACCATTCATTGCCTACAGAATAAAGGATTCCCTTGTGGATTTCTTGAACTGTAAACACATACATTGTCTCCGTTGGCTTGATTGACTTAGATTTTGGGTTTTGTTGTTGTTGTTGTTGTTGTTGTTGTTAACATTTTTATTGGAGTATAATTGCTTTACCTTGTTGTGTTAGCTTCTGCTGTATAACAAAGTGAATCAACTATTCGTATACATATATCCCCATATCCTCTCCCTCTTGTGTCTCCCTCCCACCTTCCCTATCCCACCCCTCTAGGTGGTCACAAAGCACTGAGCTGATCTCCCTGTGCTATATGCAGCTGCTTCCCAATAGCTATCTATTTCACCTTTGGTAGTGTATATATGTCCATGCCACTCTCTCACTTCATCCCAGCTTACCCTTCCCCCTCCCTGTGTCCTCAGGTCCGTTCTCTACATCTACATCTTTATTCCTCTGCAGCGACTCCTGCTAGGGACGGATACTTCCTTTTATGCTCAGGGAAATCCCCTAGTTTGAATATGATTTGAGTTTGATCCTGTGAAACCATCAGAACTTCCCACCAGAGATAAATGAGGAGATTCTGGCCTTTATTAGTATGCATGATGAACACGGGTGTCCTGGCTGTACTTGCCAACCCTCCTATTTTATCCACCTATTTTTATCCACCTTCCTCCCTGTGAGTACCTTTGACCAACCCTGAGTTCAGACTCCTGACCTATTACAGTGACTTTGTCAGCCTTTCTTTAAAAATGGACAGGTAGGGCTTCCCTGGTGGTGCAGTGGTTAAGAATCCGCCTGCCAATTCAGGGGACACGGGTTCAATCCCTGGTCTGGGAGGATCCCACATGCCGTGGAGCGGCTGGGCCCGTGAGCCACAGTTGCTGAGCCTGCCTGCGCATCTGGAGTCTGTGCTCCGCAACAAGAGAGGCCGGGATAGTGAGAGGCCCGCACACCGCGATGAAGAGTGGCCCCCGCTTGCCACAACTAGAGAAAGCCCTCGCACAGAAACGAAGACACAACACAGCCATACATAAATAAATAAATAAATAAAAATATTAAAAAAAAAAAAAAAAAAAAAAAGGACAGGTAATAAAACGAATTTAACCTAGAAGCAGCAGCTCAGTAAGGGAAATAAAATCATCAGAAGTTATCTAATCACAGCCACAACCATCCAGGGCTCTGTCTTACCTGCTGGGTCATAAGAATGGGACATTCCTAAACTTGAAGGGCATCCAATCAAATAAGTAAAGGTCTGCTCACCTCTGGCTCTTGGAGGGATTGCTAGGCACTCTACCCAGTGTATACTAACTGCAAAACACTGTCATGGTTGTGAAACACCTATGTTCCAGGAAAGCTTTTTGGGGTGCATGGGGAAGGTTTCTTTTTGACATCAAGCAAAAAATAAATCACCAAGCTCTTTGAGCACAGGGGTTCTTAAGAGGGCAGTAGAAGGAAGGAATGGGCAGAAAAGACGATCTCCGGTGAAGTGAAGGCCGTTTTTCCAAAAGAGTAGGATTTAGTCTCAGTTTAAGGAGAACACTTTTAAATAGCTGGGACAGCTCCAAACTGCAGTTTAGGGAACGAGTGCTTCAAAAGAACAGTGCTTTAAAAGTCCTGGCATGGCAGCAAGAGGATGAAGAGTTGGTTTTGCATAGTTTTGAACACAAGAGTAAAGAAGCAGAGGCATCTCTGACTAAAAGGCCCTGAGATCCTATGGCATCAATGGGTCAGTTGCAGGGGCAGGGGGTGTGGGGGGGCGATATTTCTCTCTCAACGTCTCCCAGGGCAGCCACCCCTCCCGACCCCACCCCCCCACTCCCTTCACCCTTCCTCCCTCCACTGTTGGGTCCCCAGGGACAGCACTTTTCAAGCTGGAGCCCTCAGGCACCATCTCTGCTGTCTGGATTCTTCCTGGAGCCTGGCAAGTTCTGGGGCAGGAAGGCGGGTCTGCAAGGCCGCTGCGGTGCAGTCGGACCTGGAGGCCTGGTGGGGAACTGGAGCCCTGAAGCCCACCCACGTCCTTGAAGCCGAGGGAGGAACACATCCTCCTAACAGTACTTCTCAGGGGTCAGCGTGCTCCCCACCCGACGGTGATCCATACTCACTTGAGGCAGCAAGGACTGCCTCTAACTGGCCCCCTCGATTCCGCCTTAAGGGTCCTCGCACATGTGTGATAGCGCAGGCCCCGGATCTCTTTAGTCAGCTGAGGCCAGTGCTGCCGGCATCCCTCCAGTCCCATCCCCCAGCCCCTCCCTCTGGGACTGTATCTAATAGAAGAAAGAGCACAGAGGAATTGGCTGAATCAAGGGACCTGGGAGCCTGGGGATGAGTTTGAAGACCGAGAACCTAAGGCGCAATTACATATTATTGGAAACTCTTGTGGAGTGTGTGGGGGGGGGAGGTTAGGAGGCTGAGAGGCTGAGTCGACCTGGTGAGTCCAGCCCCAGGACACCACACAGCCCTGTCCCCCTTTCCCTGCCATCAGACAAGCGGTGCCGCAACTCCAGCCGGGACTTCTCCAGAAGAGCAGGTGGCCCCCCTCTGAGGGCAGGGGCAAGACAACGGACCAAGTCCCCCTGCACTAAGGCGCTACTGGAATCTCTTCCTGAACAGCAGTGCTGGCTTGGAGCAAACCCGTGCACCGCCAAAGTTGGTCTCGTCCTGCAGCTGAGGGACGCAGGCTTTAAGTCAGCTGCCTTGGCTTTAAATCAATCAGTCCCCCCTTTAAGTCAGGTGACCCGACTTTAAATCACTGTGTGCCCCTCAAGCCTGACACTTCAAAAGTTGGGAACTTCACTTTGATCCCAGCACCTCACACAGCTGAATGCTGTAGTCAGCACTGTAGTCACCCCCAAGCCTGGCTTAGAGGCAGCATATAAGGTAAGGGGATGGGCTGCACACCTGGTGAGGAGGGTGCACTTCATGTACCAGGAGGGTCCAGGTACTCTGGGTACAACAAGCAGTGCACGATACAGCATCTCCCTGGCAAAGCTGGTGATGCACAGGGTGAGCAGGCACACCCAGGCACGCAGAGGTTCCAGGCCGGGAGCTGGGGCACAGCCAGCTGGGAGGGTGTGAAAGCCGAGGATCTGAGCCTTCTTGAGAAAGGCAGACACAGAGGACGGATGAGAAACAAAGACCAGATGAAACGTGGATTTGAAAAGCACACCCTGCTCTTGAAATTGGAGTGGGGTCACCCCAGATTTGAATCTTCTTACGCCCCAGTACCTAGTGTTCTGGCATTTGCCCAATTACTTATAAAATGTGACTGATAATATCTAAACCATAGAATACTGCATTTGGAGTGGTTTTGCGTGTTTATGTTTCTAGAGTGGAATAATCTTTTCTACAAGAAAAATGTACACAATCTGAAATAAATTCAAACCCCTCTTTATAAAGTACTATATCGGACTTCCCTGGTGGCACAGTGGTTAAGAATCTGCCTGCCAAGGCAGGGGACATGGGTTCGAGCCCTGGTCAGGGAAGATCCCACATGCCGCGGAGCAGCTAAGCCCATGGGCCACAACTACTGAGCCTGCAGACCACAACTACTGAAGCCCGCGCGCCTAGAACCGGTGCTCCACAACAAGCGCAGTAAGAGAAGCCACCGCAATGAGAAGCCCGCGCACCGCAACAAAGAGTAGCCCCCGCTTGCGGCAACTAGAGAAAGCCTGTGCATAGCAACGAAGACCCAGCGCAGCCAAAAACAAATTAATTAATTAATTAGTTAACTATTTTTAAAAAGTACTATATCCTTCTGTGCAGCTTCTCTGGGAAGAACAGAGAGATGGCGTAGGAGAGTGAGAAAGACCAATATTTAGTGCACATCTCTCATGCAGGTGATCTGCTGGCTCAGATAGATTTATCCCCACTTTACAAAGGAGGAAATAATCTCAGAGAGGTTTAGTAATTTTCCCAAAGCCAAACAGCTATGGAGTGGCAGAACCAAGATCTGAACCAAGTCTGTTACCTTCAAAGCCTAAGTCCTCATCACAACAAAACTCAATTAATATTTACATTTATCGAATTACATTGCAACCTGGGGAGTTCTTGGCACAATCCTGAATAAGAGTGAGAAAGAAAGAAATAGCATTGTTCCTACAGTCAACCCAAATTTTTGGAGCAGCTGCTAGATGCCTGGCCCTTTTTGGGGTTCAGCAGTGATCAAGACAGGAAGAGTCCTGCTTTCATGAACCACGTAGTGGGGAGGAGAGACGGGTGCAACTTGGGTGAGGGATTTCACCTTGCTGGACCTCTGTTTTCTCATCTGGAAAATGGGATGGGTGTTCCTCATTTTCTGGGACTGTCCAGCCCTCACATTCTCTGATTCCATAAGAAGCATTTGTTTTCCTGTTTCTTTAAAATTCATTCAGGCCGTGAGCTGTGATGAATGTTGTTAGCTGCTCCCCAAAGCACTCTATTCCCACCCTTTTCCTGTGATCAGGTCTTTCCCGAAACATGACTCACAGTCAGTCACTCAGTCAAGTCACAGAACCTAAGGGGCACCCAGCAGAAAAATTCCAACCCTTGCTTCCCAGGAGCTCTGCGGTCTACCTTCCAGGTAAACTTAACTCACCTGGCACAAGGTGGCCATCCCTGGTTTCACATCAACATGATCTCAGGCACAAACCTCCTTGTTTTTCCATTTTGTCTTTAAGTTACTTGTTGAAACAACTGCACAAGTATGACACAGATATAAAATCAGGCATCTTCTGCCCCCAGTGCCTACTAATAAATGATTCTCTGCCACTTTAATGATAAAGATAGAACATTTCAACATTCTGCTACCCTTATTATTTGTCGTTTTTGTTGATATTTCTATTGACTACATCTTTCAATATTTTAACAATGGAACATTTATTTAGGTTGTTCGAGACCCAGCCTTTAGTGGTAAAGGTTTTGTTGTTATATTTCTATTATGTTTCCTTTAAAAATCATTATCCTATTTAAATGGATTAAGTCAATTCTATAGGCATTTATCTTATGATATTGATGAAATTGATACATAGAGGGCAGTAGTACAAGTTGATTGGACTTGAGAACATCTATTAGCACAGTTAAGTATAAATATTATCTATATGTAAACCAAAGTACAAGCCGAGTGAGATTCTCTGACTTTTTTTCACTGTCTGCCCCTCAAGCCTGTGAGAAATGGAATATTTCTTGCCCTATCAGTAAACAAAGGATGTCACAGTCTTCAGCACTTGCAGCCCTCCAATGTGAGCCGGCGGGCCCTGAGGCACTCAGGATATGCAAATACAGAATGCAGGCCCCAGAGAGCGGAGGTGCATATCAAAGGAAGGATTTCAGTGAGCCCAGGCCAAGAAAAGCGCCACATTCCTCACCTTGGGAGAGCTGGTTTTCCTTAGTTAACAATCACCTTTTGATGTTCCCCATTACCTGCGCCAGTCCCCCGCCCTGTCCCCTCCCCCCGGTACTTTAGCTCAGGGAGGAAGGAGCGCAGAGGGACGCGGCTGAATAAGGGGCCTGCGCGCCTCGGGAGGAGTTTTCAGCCGCTTTCCCCGCAGTCGGGAGGAGGGGCGCTGACGCTGCAGCCGGACCCTGCGCCTCCCTTGCCCCGTTTCCCCTCAGGACGCTCAGGCCGACCCCCTCCCCACGCCCACCAGGCCTCGCGAGCCAGGCCGAGGGCAGGGGCGAGAGGAGGGACCGAAGTTCCCGGGGACCAGACGCTGGAGGCCGCTCTTTCTGCACAGCAGCGGCGGGTGGCAGCGAACCCCTGCCCCTCAGAAGCTGGTCTTGTGCTGCCGCCCGGGCACCGGACCAGGCGGAGGGCCGGCGCCCACTTACCCGGCCCGCCGTCCCCGCGACTGTCACGGCTTCGGCCGCCGGGGCACCTCCAGAGCCGGCAGCCTCAGTGAGGTCGCCCTCCCCTCGGGCTCCGGGGCAGTTCCGTGAAGGCGGAGGGAAGACACCCCGCCCGAGCCGGGAGTTCCAGCTCTGAGGAAACGCGGGCTCTGTTCAGCGCGCAGTGGGTGGGACCGCTCTGCCCCGAGGCCTTCCGGGAGGGAGCGCGGCGGCGGGGGAGGGAGCCGCCAGGAGCGCAGGGCCCCGTCGGGGGCCCTTGAGGGGCGGCCCGGCCTGGGGGCCACGCCCTCTGTGGCCGCAGCCCAGGTCTTTTTCCTGGAATCCTACACGAAAAAGTTAGAAAGATACACAGTCTATAGTAAATATTCACAAATGATTGTTGCTGCTGTGCTCACTATTCTATTAAAGGTGTAAAATCCATACAACACTTTAAGTTCAAAATTAAATATGAATTTTTACCTTTCTAATGATGTCTCTGATATTCACAGTTGTGGTTAATGAATCAGAGACTGTGGCATCACTAGTTAAAAATGAGCTTGTTAAAAAAATAGAACTCAGGCCCACCGGACCTACTGAATCACAATCTGCACTTTTACAATCTCCCCAGTGTACTTGTGTACCCATGAATAGTTGAAAGGTACATTTCTACCTCGACATGTCTTTTCTGTATGAGAAATACACACATTTTATCCAGTTTGATATAAATAAAACACTCAAAAATGCATATGCCTGTGTTGAAACCATCATTTTATCATTTCTTTTCCAGACAAGTATAGTCTCTATACTGGTTTTGTGGATCACATGCCATACTCTTTTCTTGTACTTAGAAATAAGGTAGAGAAAGTTACTTTGTAAATATATATATATATATATATATATATATATATATATATATATATATATATATATATGTATATATATTAGTGGATAATTGAAGACACTCTTCTAAATTAAAAGCAGTTCTCTTAACTTGCTCTTTTCTTCTTGGGTCACATTATGAACTCTTCCCGTGGCCACATGGCATGTGTACTTTTAATTTCAGGGACTGCTGACATTCCAGGATGTGGCCATAGATTTCTCTCAAGAGGAGTGAGAATGCCTGGACCAAGATCAATGGGAATTGTACAGGGATGTGATGTTAGAGAAGTATAGGAATCTGCTCTCCTTGGGTGAGGATACCTTCCTTCCAGAATTCCTTATCCAACCACAGGGTTTGGAGTCCTTCATTTGTAGAATGTCTCCTGAAATCTTCTGCTTCCTACAATAGGGTTTCAGATTGCAACGTTTCAGGAAAGATTGGGAGTTTGTGGGTATAAATTTTCTTATTATTTTAAAATTGCAGCCTCCCTTTTAATATACTTTGTAACTTCTTGGGATGTGTCTATATGAACTGTGTACTATATGCTTCTGTTATAGTCCTTACAATATTTTATTGTCTTATTTTCTGTAACCATTTTCCATGGATTCTTTGGGCTTAAGGTATATTAAAAGGGAGACTGCGATTCTCCCTTTAAAAGGGGACTTATTAAAAGGGGACTTCCCTGGTGATGCAGTGATTAAGAATTCGCCTGCCAATGCAGGGCACCCGGTTCGATACCCGGCCCGGGAAGATCTCACCTGCCACGGAACAACTAAGCCAGTGGGCCACAACTACTGAGTCTGCACGCCACCACGACTGAAGCCGGTGTGTCTTGAGCCCGTGCACCATTTATTTTTTGGAGAATAAAACCACTTCTGAGTGATTAAAATTTAGGCCAGCTAGTCAAAATGCTTTATCACCTGTTCTTCTAAAACACTGATCAATGGAACAAGTTTTACTAGGGATAACAGTGTAATTGTATTCTGGAGTTCATATGGGCAATATGGTTTATGACCTTGATGCTGGATCACGACATTTCAATGGTATAACTGCTCTTAATTGTCTGTTTGTTCAACGATTAAGTCTCACGTGATCTGAGTTCAGACTGGAGTCATCCTGGTTGGTTTCTGTCTATTGCAGATTTCTTCCAGTATGAAAGAAAGGACAAGAGCAATACGGCTTACTTTACAAAATGTCTTCAAACTAAATGATGATATAATCTACATTCAAATAATTTATACATACCCTACTGTAGAACAGGGTTCGTTACGCGGGCAGAGCCCGGTAATTATGTAACACAAACTTTTTCTGCACTGGTTCAAGTCCTCTTCCTAAGAATATGTTTATAATCAACATTCTTTCACAAATTACCCAATTTAATTCACCATAACATTCCTCATATTAACTAAATGGAAAATCGTAGGCTATATACAAATCCAGAAAGGGCCAAAAATCATCAGCCCCCATGGATGATTACAATCCATTGCTGAGGCATTCAAATTACTTATTAAAGAACCACTATGTCCATCAATATCATCAATTTATATATTATTGCCCCAATGCTAGCCTTAACCCTGGCTCTCACAACATGAATTCCTCTTCCCATATCTTATCCACTAATTAATATAAATGTCAGCATATTATTTCTATTAGCCATATCACACCTAGCCATTTATTCCATCCTCAGATCTGGATGAACTTCACATTCAGAATACTCACTCACTGGAGCTGTAGGAACAATAGCACAGACAGTCATCTCATATGAAGTAATGTAGCAGTTATTCTATTCTCAGTCTTATGGATAAATGGATCATTTACACTTTCAACAGTAATTATTACACAAGAACACCTATGACTAATTTTCTCCTGACCCCTACCCAGAATTTGATTATCTCCGCAGTAGCAGAAATCCAATGAAGCCCCACTTGATTTAACAGAAGTAGCATCAATCCTGTATATGTCTTCAATGTAGAAAATGTATCTGGCCCATTCACCCCGTCCCTCCTAGAGAATATGTCAATTTCCCTATGATAAACATTTCCACAGCAATCTATTTTTAGTAGCTTCCGACAATCTCTAGATGCCAGAATTATTTACAGCCCAAGTCATCATTAAAACACATCTAACAATCTCCTTTCTATGAATTTGAGCCTCCTACCTATAATTTTGATATGATCAACGCATACATCTCTTATAAAAAGTTTTTTTTTCGACTAAAATTAACCCTATATATATGAGAGTTTTCACTACTTGTCATCATACCAGGCAACCCACCACAAACTTAAGAAATATGTCTGACAAAAGAGTTACTTTGATAGAGTAAATCATAGAGTTTTCAATGCTCTTATTCCTGGAATTGAATTCTTCCTAATAATTTTACATTCTCCATGCTACCTACCACATTACACCACATGCTATATAGTAAAGTTCTCTAAGTAAGCTTCAGGCCCATACCCCCAAAATATTTTTGTATATCCTTCCTGTGCTGATAAACTCTCATTGTTTTTACCATCATTCTACTGACCGTTTTCTCAGGTAATATAATTGTATAACAAGCTCACACTGGTTAATGGTATCCCCATTCTAATAAAAAACATGAACCCATAAGCTACAGAAGCATCCAACAAATATTTCCTAAAACAGTCCACCACATCAATACTACTTATAATGGCTATTATCATTAATCTAATATACTCTGGTCAAAGAGCACCATGAATAACAAAAATCTTTAATCCAGCAGCATCCACCCTCATGACAATCGCCCTTGTCACAAAAGTAGGACTTTCCCCATTTCACTTCTGAGTGCCTGAAGTCACACAAGGCATCCCATGAACAGCAGACCTGATGCTATCAGCATGACAAAATTGCACCCCTATCAGTTTTATACCACATGTCACCATCCATCAACCTAAATATACTATTAATCATAGTGATATTATAAATCATAGCTGGAGGCTGAGGCAGACTTCGCCATACTCACCTGGAAAATATTACACCCTCCTCATCAATTGCCCATATAGGATGGATAACAGCTATTATAATGTATATTCAGATTATAACAATCCTAAACATACTAATTTATATCATAACAACACTATCTTCTTCTTATTTATGCCCAGATCATGTACTACAAGAGTATCATTATCACACACATGAGATAAAACACCTCCCATCACAATCATTTTCCTCACCATTATAGTATCATTAGGACATCGACCATCACTATCAGGGTTTCTACCCAAATGAATAATTATCCAAGAGATAACAAAAACGACAACATCATTCTACCAACACTAATAGCCATCATAGCAGGCCTCAGCATATATTTCTACTTGCAGCTAACATACTCCACATCACTAACTATATTCCTTTCATTAAACAACACAAACACAAACCAATTTGAACATACAAAGAAATAACCTTCCTATCATAACCAATCATAATACCCACACGATTACAACACACAACACCCATTCTATCGGTGCTGGACTAGGAATTTAGGTTAGTTCAGACCAAGAGCTTTCAAAACCCTAAACAAGTGAAATTTACTTAATTCCTAAAAATAAGGATTGCAAGACTTTATCCTACATCAATTGAATGTAAAGCAAACACTGTATTTAATCCAAATCTTTACGAGATTGATGAGTTTTAACCCCAGGAAACTTTAGTTAACAGGCGAATCCTCTAGTCAACTGGCTTCAGTCTACTTCTCCTTCATTTGAGAAAGAAAAAAAGAAAAAAAAAAAGGCAGGAAAATCACTGGCAGAATTGAAGCTGCTTCTCTGAAGTTACAATTCAATTTGTTGATTCACCACAGGGTTTGCCAGAAAGAGGGCTCAATCTCTGTCTTTAGATTTACAGTCTAATGCTAACTCAGTCATTTTACCTCTGTTCATACACTGCTGATTATTTTCAACAAATCACAAAGATATCGGCATTTTATATTTACTATTTGGTGCTTGAGCTGGAGTAGCAGGCAGCACCTTAATTGTATTAATCCAGGCTGAGCTATGCTGACCTGGACCGCTACTTGGAGATGCCCAAATCTGTAAGGTAGTCATAGCAGTCCCTGCACTTGTAATAATTGTCTTTATAGCTGTACCCGTTATGATTGCAGGCTTTGAAAACTGACTTGGGCCACTAATAACTCAGACACCTGAAGTAGCATTTCCCCCAATAAATCATATAAACTTTTGACTACTTCCCCCATCATTCTTACTCCTACTCATATCACCAATAGTAGAAGCTGGTTCTGGTACCAGTGGAACCGTGTATTCAGCTCTAGCCTGCAATCTGGCCCATGCAGGAGCCTCTGTCGACCTAACTGTTTTCTCCTTACATTTAGCAGGTGTCTCCTCAATTCTTGGTATTATTACTTTTATTACTATAGTCTTTAATACAAAAGCAGCAGTCATATCCCAATACCAAACACCATTATTTGTTTAATCTTCCCCAACTATAGCCATATTACTATAATTACCAATCTCAGTCCAAGCAGCCAGAATTGCCATGCTGTTAAGAGATAGAAATCTAAACACTACTTTCTTTGACCCTGCAGGAGGAGACCGAATCCTATACCAACACCTATTTTGATACTTTGCTCACCCTGAAGTCTGTATTCATGGCCTAACAGGGTTTGTTATAAACTCACATATCACTGCATACTATTTAGGACAAAAATTGCCTTTCAGCTATCTGGGAATAGTATGAGTCATGTCCACTGGTTTTTTAGGAGTTCTCTTGTGGGCCCATCATATGTTTACCATAGGGATAGCTGTGGACTCAGGAGCATACTTTGCATCAGCTACCGTAATTACTTCTATCCCTACAGGAGTAAAAGTATCTAGCTGATTAGCAACTCTTTATTTAATTTTTCTTTTTCTTTTCTTTTTTTTTTTTTTTTTTTGGCTGAGTTGGGTCTTGGTTGCTGCGCATGGGCTTTCTCTGGTTGCGCTGAGCGGCAGCTACTCTTCGTTGCGGTGTGCGGCCCTATCATTGCAGTGGCTTCTCTTGTTGCAGAGCACGGCCTCTAGGCACGTGGGCTTCAGTGGTTGTGGCTTGCGGGCTCTAGAGGACAGGCTCAGTAGTTGTGGCACACGGGCTTTTTGCTCCGCGGCATGCGGAATCTTCCCAGACAAGGGCTCGAACCCGTGTCCCCTGCATTGGCAGGCAAATTCTTAACCACTGTGTCACCAGGGAAGTCCCTGGTTAGCAACTGTTCACGGAGGTAATACTATATGACCTCCCACTATATTATGAGTTTTAGGCTTTAGTTTTTCTTTTTACAGTAGGTGGTTTGACAGGAATCATCTTAGCCAACTCATCCCCAGACATTGTCCTCCAGGATACATACTATGTAGTAGCACACTTCCATGACCTAATGTCCATGGGAGCAGTCTTCACTATTATAGGAGGCTTCCTACACTGATTCCCACTATTCTCAGGTTATACAGTTAACTCAGCATGAGCAAAAATTCACTTCACAAGTATATTTGTAGTAGTAAACATGACTTCCTGCAGCACTTTCGTGGCCTCTCAGGGATGTCACTACGTTAGTCTGAGTACCCTGAGGCACACACAACATGAAATATTTTGTCTTTAGGCTCATTCATCTCAGTAGCAGCAGTAATGCTAATAATCTTCATACTTTGAAAAGCACTTGTGTCTAAACAAGAAGTCTTAGCAGTGGAAATTGCTACTCCTAACCTAGAATGGTTACACGGATGTCCTCCACCATATCCTATGTTTCAAGATCCTACCTATGTAAATGTAAAATAAGGAAGGACTCAAGTCCTTTTCAACCAGTTTCAAGCCAACACCATAACAATTATGTCTTCCTCAATAAATGAGATAAAAGTAAAAAGTGATGTAGCTTTGTCAAAGTTAAATGATAGGCTAAAATCCTGTATATCACTAAGGCATATCAATTTCATCTAGGCTCTCAAGATACAACATCACCGATTATGGAAGAACTTTTACATTTTCTTCATCACACATTAATAGTGATTTTTAAAATAAGTTCTCTAGTCCTCTATATCATTTCACTAATATTGACATCTAAACTCATATGCATACAATAGATGCACAGGTAGAGAAAATGTGAACAATTTACTAGCTATTATTGTAATCTTAATTGCCCTATCATCATTGTGAATCCTTTACATGATACATGAAATCAATAACTCTTCCCAAACCATAAAATACTATGGGTCAGTAATGATACTGAAGCTACAAATACACAGATTATGAAGATTTAAATGTTGACTCCTCTGTAATCCCCACATCAGAGCTAAAACCAGGAGAATAATGACTAATAGAAGTCAACAACCGAGTAGTTAGGGATAGTCATTGAATATTAGTTTCATCTGAAATTGTTGTACACTCCGGAGTTGTTCCTTCTCAGGCCTAAAAAGAGCTGCTATCCCAGGACGCCTAACTTAAAGAATCCTAATATCAACAGGACCAGGCCTATGTTGTGGACAAGAGAGCTCGTTTTCCTGAGTTCAAAGACAGGACAGAGGGATATGGCTGAAGATATGGGGTGAATCTGGAGCCCATGGGGATGCACTCTCCAAGCTCCAGTATAGGAATGGGGCCTCTAGGGTCCCAGGCCACCCACCACGCCCTCTCGAGCAGGATCTGGGCAACATTCCCTGTCAGTGATGAGGCAGCCCTAGCACTTGTCACGCCCCGATGTCGTGTCCTATGTGGGCCCCATGCTCTTGGCACCACACCCCAAACTCTGCAGGTCCATGCTACAGGGTCCTTCATGCCTCAGGAGTAGAGACCACACAGCAAGCAGTTCCCTCCCCAACCAGCAGGAGGAGGGGAGGAGAGCAGGGGCACCAGCGGACTCTCACTCAGACAACAACACCCCAGCGGTGCCAGCGGGGACAGTGATGATGCAGATGAGGCACAGACCAAGAGATGGGACCAGAGGACCCAAAAGGCAGCTGGTCAGGTCCTGGCTCACCTGCACCCCGGACACCTTTGTCCCGCATACACCCCCTTCCTCATACACCCTCTCCTTAAATGCAGATTCTTCAGATGCAGACAGGCAGAGCTTCAGACTGAAAGTCAGCTCTTCCAAAATGACCCGTCAGCAAACACTGCAGGATTCCACTCCAGTGGGTGCCCTGGAGTCGACAACTCAGGGCCTGAAGTGGATATCGGTGCCAGGGGCAGTGGGAGGGAATGGGGAATGAGACTTTCATGGTTGTGGAATTTTGGTTTTGCAAGATGAAAAGTTCTAGGGATGGTGGTGATGGCTCCACGAGAAAGTGAATATATCTGATGCCTCAGAAACGTGCACTTAAAATGGTGATGATGGTAAAGGGTATGTGACGTGTGTTTTATTTCACTTAAAATAAATTCTTAAAATAATGTCTTGTTAATTGGGCTTCCATTTCGACTCCCCTTCATCACAAATGTCGGAGGCCCAGACACAGTCCCCTACCTTAGGGGCCATCACGGTACCCTCACAGAGCACGTGGGAGACCATTCTTAGGGGGGGCTAGTCTGTGCTCACCTGACCTCTGTCCAGGGGGACCCAGGCAGTGGTGACCCCCATAGATTAGACATATGATATGCTATAGTATTAATATGATACCACCAAGTGTTGTCACTCACCGGAACACAGAGCAGCAACCCACTCAAACATGCCTGACCTCATATGATTGTGACAAGATTAAGAGAAGAAAAGGAGCCACAGGTTCATCAGGACAACACCCTTAATGCAGAGGTTGGAAATCTCAAAGGGGACAGGACACACTGCAGGCAAAGAGCGCATATGCGGTCTCCCCATACATGTGATCCTGACGCATGCAGGTATGGTGAGACCCACACAGTCCCCGCACCCTATACCTGGGACCACACATCCACACTCACCAGGGTGACCCACCTCCCCAGACCCCTCCACCTGGGTCACATGTCCACAGTCCCAGGGTGACCTCACCTCCCCAGACCCTGCACCTGGGGTCACACGTCCCCTTGGTCAGGACACCATGGCTCTGCAGGGGGCTCCCCCAATGTGGAAACAAGCTGGGTCCCTGGGACCTCCTGGGATGGGAAAAAGTGTCAGGTGGGTCTCCTTTCCTCACACTTGTCCCAGAGGAGTCCTCCTCTTCTCACTTTGGTTCTGTGTGATTTTAACTGTTTTTAAAGCTTTCATACTAGAGTTGAACACACGACCCTGGTGCTGGCATGCTCAGTCCTTTCTCGTCTCACTTACACGTTGAGAAAACTCACAGGACAGCAGGGCTGAAAGCCGAGGGGCAGCTCTGGACTCTGCTGAGTAGGGACGGTAGACTGGAGGGAGAGCTCCGCAGCAGCCTCAGCTCTCACCCATCGGCCTTTTGCCCGATCTGCGTGCCCTGCAATCAATTCACCAGCTAAACCTGCTTCCCTATGCACCATGCACGTGCTGGTAAATTGGAATTATTGCCAGGTAGTCCTCCTGAGGATTCTCCATGAGCCCCAGGGAAGGTGAACCTTGCAGGGATTAAGACTAAGGCCCCGACCATAGCACTGACCCTTGGGAGGACCAGGTCACCACACTCAGAAGAGAGGCTGTTACGTAGACAAGCCCACCTCAGCTCCAGACCCCAGACATCTAAGCACTGACATTCAGATGCAGGCACGGAGCTTCCCAGTACTGAGGCCAGGCCGGGTCTCTACCCAGGTCCCCATAGTCCTAGCGTACACAGAACATGGTCAGGTCTAAATCTTCTTATTATAGACAACGCATGGTCAGCTCTAAACATAATCAGGAGACAGGACATGCAGAGGTCGAAGTCTGCCATGTAGACACAACTTGATCATGTTTAAACTAGCTTAGGGCTGATCTCATAGGAGGTACAGATCACACACATGGGTCTCTCATCTTTGGACACCCACATCAGGAAACTGAACAAAATCTTTGTCATTAAACATTTCAACAGGCAAAACAGAAATGTCCCCAGTTTCTCTGGCCACCTGATGGTCAGGATCCACGGGCGAGCCACGAACTTCTTAGCGTGCAGCCCAGTCTGCTGCCAGGACAGACAAGAAGTGGCCTGACTCCAGCCTCCCAGGCTTCCAGAAGGAGGCGGCCACACTGGAAGCCCAGGCAGGAGAGTCCTGCATGGTCCGGGCCAGGAGATCCGGTCTGTCCATTCGGCTGTCCGATTCCGGGCGGGGCGCTCAGGGCCGCTGAGAGCCCTGCACTCAGGTCCTGCTTCCCTGCAGCGTGTGCGTGTGCGTGTGCGTGTGCGTGTGTGTGTGTGTGTAGAGGGGGCGGTGGCTGACGGCTCCCATGGCTCCCGTCCCGGGCACCGCGCTGTCTTCGAGGGGAGGCACGGGGAGAGGTAGGGGCACAGAAGCCGTTGGAGAGGAGAACCCACCGCGGAACTCCTTGCACACTGGCTCGCCCCACCCGGAGACCCGCCTGCCCATCGTGGGCCGCATGTCGCCCCCCAGCCCCCCACCCCCGAGGGCTGGGTGCCTGCTCTTTCAACAGCACAGGGTCTCACATGAAGGAGACCCAGTGGGGACTGTCACCCCCCCCCACTCCTGATGCTGTGTTTGGGGAGAATGAACCCCCTTGACTGGGCGATGGGACCCTGTGTGGAAAGAGGTGGCGGCCCCATCCAAGTCGGGGCCAGGCTGAGAGATGGGAACACAGGAGCCAAGTGCAGGGCCTGGAGGCCAGGCCAACAGGAGGGGCACCCCCAGCCTTGGCCGGGCTCTCCAACGGTGACATTGTTGCTTTAGGGGACCTGGGGCAGGCGACTGAATGTAATGGGAGTCTAAACTGGACCCTGAATGGGGCTTAAAGAAGGTGTGAAGGATGTTACTGAGACAGTGACAGTCACTGGAAGACAAACTCTGTGTCAGGATATCCTGCTCCATCCATTTAAATCCCTGAGATCTGTGACCATTACGTGGCTACGCAGGATTGTTAGAGCAGCTGCGTGCGGATATATCTTGGGCACAATTCAGTCTGCAGCCAACTTGCAAGTGGTTCCAGCAAACACACAGGTGTGCGCACAGGCAGGCACAGCACACACACAAACATATGCACGTGCACAGCACAAATATATTCACACACTAGCATGAGAACACACATGCACGCATATGCCCATGCACACACTAATGTGTGCAAGTGCACATACCTATGCACATGCACAGCATATGTATGCAAACAGGCACATGCGCACGCATAGCACACACACAGGGAATAAAGTGAATCCGTAAAGCTTTAATTCCTGAACACAAGTGAAGCTGACATGTATTTTTCCCTTTTCTTAGCCTTGATGTTTTCCACAACAAAAAGTTTAAGAAAAAAGTTAATGGCAAATGACTTTTGATTCATAGGACTTTCTGATGTTATTCCACAAATATTATGACAGGAGAAATGAATGTAGATATTACATGTGTCCACTAATGGATGAATGGAGAAGAAAAACACGGTCCGTCAATACAAGGGGATGCTATTCAGCCTAAAAAGGAAGGCAATTCTGACACAGGCTGCAGCAGGGATGAACCTTGAGGGCATTATGCTCAGTGATGTAAGCTAGACACAAAAAAACAAACAGTGCTTGATCCACTCATACAAGGCCCCTAGAGCAGTCGGAAACATAGAGACATAAAGTAGGATGTTGAGTGCCAGGGGCTGAGGGAGGGACAATGGGGAGTGAGTGTTTAATGGGGACTGTTTCAATTTTGCAAGATGAAAAAGTTCTGGAGGATGATGGTGGTCAGGTTTGCACAACAGTGTGAATTACTTCTTGACCCTGAAATGTGCACTTAAAAATGGTTAAGATAGTAAATTTTGTGTTATGTATATCTGACCACAATTTTTAAAACTTTTTAAAAAAACAACAGGAAATAGTCCATGAATACCACAAGATGCACAACTTCACTAACAACAGAGGGATTAAAGCCATAAGAAAAATACTGTGCATACACCTACCAGAATGGCAGACATGAAAGACATAGTATCAAATATCAGCAGGATGTGGAGCAATGGAAAGCCTGGTACGCAATGGGGGGATGCAACCACTTCTGAAACAATCGGGCCTCAGATAGCGAAGTCCCTGCACAGAGACCCACAGTGCTCCTCCCAGTTGAACACAAACCCACCAGCCCTGCACCAGGACACACGGACATGGACTCGCAGCCACAGGAGCCAAACCTGAAAGAACCTGAAGGCCATCACAGGCGGATGCAGAAATGAACCATGCACGCCCCTATGAAGGAATATTCCACAGCAATGGAGTACATTTTGTTTAAAGGTAGTAAAACTAGGGCTTCCCTGGTGGCGCAGTGGTTGGGAATCTGCCTGCTAATGCAGGGGACACGGGTTCGTGCCCTGGTCTGGGAAGATCCCACATGCCACGGAGCAAGTAGGCCCGTGAGCCACAACTACTGAGCCTGCGCGTCTGGAGCCTGTGCTCCACAACAAAAGAGGCCACAATAGTGAGAGGTCCGCGCACCGCGATGAAGAGTAGCCCCCGCTTGCCACAACTACAGGAAGCCCTAGCACAGAAAGGAAGACCCAACATAGTAATCAATCAATCAATAAATAAATCTTTAAAAAAAAATAAAGAGGACTATTAAAAAAAAAAAAAAAAGGTAGTAAAACTATAAAAATTATTTTTTGAAAAAAACTATATTTACAAGATGAAAGAATCTATAATTCTGGCACCTAGGGATTGTCGAATGCTCCTAAAAATAGATTGCTGTGGAAATGTTTATGATAGGGAAATTGACATATTCTCTAGGAGGGACGGGGTGAATGGGCCTGCTACGTTTTCTACACTGAAGACATATACAGGTTTTGATGCTACTTCTGTTAAATCAAGTGGGGCTTCATTGGATTTCTGCTACTGCGGAGATAATCAAATTCTGGGTAGGGGTCAGGAGAAAATTAGTCATAGGTGTTCTTGTGTAATAATTACTGTTGAAAGTGTAAATGATCCATTTATCCATAAGACTGAGAATAGAATAACTGCTACATTACTTCATATGAGATGATTGTCTGTGCTATTGTTCCTAGAGCTCCAGTGAGTGAGTATTTTGAATGTGAAGTTCATCCAGATCTGAGGATGGAATAAATGGCTAGGTGTGATATGGCTAATAGAAATAATATGCCTACATTTATACTAATTAGTGGATAAGATATGGGAAGAGGAATTCATGTTGTGAGAGCCAGGGTTAAGGCTAGCATTGGGGCAATAATATATAAATTGATGATGTTGATGGACATAGTGGTTCTTTAATAAGTAATTTGAATGCCTCAGCAATGGGTTGTAATCATCCATGGGGGCTGATGATTTTTGGCCCTTTCTGGATTTGTATATAGCCTAGGATTTTCCATTTAGTTAATATGAGGAATGCTATGGTGAATTAAATTGGGTAATTTGTGAAAGAATGTTGATTATAAACATATTCTTAGGAAGAGGACTTGAACCAGTGCAGAAAAAGTTTCAGTGTTACATAATTACCGGGCTCTGCCCGCGTAACGAACCCTGTTCTACAGTAGGGTATGTATAAATTAATTGAATGTAGATTATATCATCATTTAGTTTGAAGACATTTTGTAAAGTAAGCCGTATTGCTCTTGTCCTTTCTTTCATACTGGAAGAAATCTGCAATAGACAGAAACCAACCAGGATGACTCCAGTCTGAACTCAGATCACGTGAGACTTTAATCGTTGAACAAACAGACAATTAAGAGCAGTTATACCATTGAAATGTCGTGATCCAGCATCAAGGTCATAAACCATATTGCCCATATGAACTCCAGAATACAATTACACTGTTATCCCTAGTAAAACTTGTTCCATTGATCAGTGTTTTAGAAGAACAGGTGATAAAGCATTTTGACTAGCTGGCCTAAATTTTAATCACTCAGAAGTGGTTTTATTCTCCAAAAAATAAATGGCGCACGGGCTCAAGACACACCGGCTTCAGTCGTTGTGGCGTGCAGACTCAGTAGTTGTGGCCCACTGGCTTAGTTGTTCCGTGGCACGTGAGATCTTCCCGGGCCGGGGATCGAACCGGGTGCCCTGCATTGGCAGGCGAATTCTTAATCACTGCATCACCAGGGAAGTCCCCTTTTAATAAGTCCCCTTTTAAAGGGAGAATCGCAGTCTCCCTTTTAATATACCTTAAGCCCAAAGAATCCATGGAAAATGGTTACAGAAAATAAGACAATAAAATATTGTAAGGACTATAACAGAAGCATATAGTACACAGTTCATATAGACACATCCCAAGAAGTTACAAAGTATATTAAAAGGGAGGCTGCAATTTTAAAAGAATAAGAAAATTTATACCCACAAACTCCCAATCTTTCCTGAAACGTTGCAATCTGAAACCCTATTGTAGGAAGCAGAAGATTTCAGGAGACATTCTACAAATGAAGGACTCCAAACCCTGTGGTTGGATAAGGAATTCTGGAAGGGAGGTATCCTCACCCAAGGAGAGCAGATTCCTATACTTCTCTAACATCACATCCCTGTACAATTCCCATTGATCTTGGTCCAGGCATTCTCACTCCTCTTGAGAGAAATCTATGGCCACATCCTGGAATGTCAGCAGTCCCTGAAATTAAAAGTACACATGCCATGTGGCCACGGGAAGAGTTCATAATGTGACCCAAGAAGAAAAGAGCAAGTTAAGAGAACTGCTTTTAATTTAGAAGAGTGTCTTCAATTATCCACTAATATATATACATATATATATATATATATATATATATATATATATATATATATATATATATATTTACAAAGTAACTTTCTCTACCTTATTTCTAAGTACAAGAAAAGAGTATGGCATGTGATCCACAAAACCAGTATAGAGACTATACTTGTCTGGAAAAGAAATGATAAAATGATGGTTTCAACACAGGCATATGCATTTTTGAGTGTTTTATTTATATCAAACTGGATAAAATGTGTGTATTTCTCATACAGAAAAGACATGTCGAGGTAGAAATGTACCTTTCAACTATTCATGGGTACACAAGTACACTGGGGAGATTGTAAAAGTGCAGATTGTGATTCAGTAGGTCCGGTGGGCCTGAGTTCTATTTTTTTAACAAGCTCATTTTTAACTAGTGATGCCACAGTCTCTGATTCATTAACCACAACTGTGAATATCAGAGACATCATTAGAAAGGTAAAAATTCATATTTAATTTTGAACTTAAAGTGTTGTATGGATTTTACACCTTTAATAGAATAGTGAGCACAGCAGCAACAATCATTTGTGAATATTTACTATAGACTGTGTATCTTTCTAACTTTTTCGTGTAGGATTCCAGGAAAAAGACCTGGGCTGCGGCCACAGAGGGCGTGGCCCCCAGGCCGGGCCGCCCCTCAAGGGCCCCCGACGGGGCCCTGCGCTCCTGGCGGCTCCCTCCCCCGCCGCCGCGCTCCCTCCCGGAAGGCCTCGGGGCAGAGCGGTCCCACCCACTGCGCGCTGAACAGAGCCCGCGTTTCCTCAGAGCTGGAACTCCCGGCTCGGGCGGGGTCTCTTCCCTCCGCCTTCACGGAACTGCCCCGGAGCCCGAGGGGAGGGCGACCTCACTGAGGCTGCCGGCTCTGGAGGTGCCCCGGCGGCCGAAGCCGTGACAGTCGCGGGGACGGCGGGCCGGGTAAGTGGGCGCCGGCCCTCCGCCTGGTCCGGTGCCCGGGCGGCAGCACAAGACCAGCTTCTGAGGGGCAGGGGTTCGCTGCCACCCGCCGCTGCTGTGCAGAAAGAGCGGCCTCCAGCGTCTGGTCCCCGGGAACTTCGGTCCCTCCTCTCGCCCCTGCCCTCGGCCTGGCTCGCGAGGCCTGGTGGGCGTGGGGAGGGGGTCGGCCTGAGCGTCCTGAGGGGAAACGGGGCAAGGGAGGCGCAGGGTCCGGCTGCAGCGTCAGCGCCCCTCCTCCCGACTGCGGGGAAAGCGGCTGAAAACTCCTCCCGAGGCGCGCAGGCCCCTTATTCAGCCGCGTCCCTCTGCGCTCCTTCCTCCCTGAGCTAAAGTACCGGGGGGAGGGGACAGGGCGGGGGACTGGCGCAGGTAATGGGGAACATCAAAAGGTGATTGTTAACTAAGGAAAACCAGCTCTCCCAAGGTGAGGAATGTGGCGCTTTTCTTGGCCTGGGCTCACTGAAATCCTTCCTTTGATATGCACCTCCGCTCTCTGGGGCCTGCATTCTGTATTTGCATATCCTGAGTGCCTCAGGGCCCGCCGGCTCACATTGGAGGGCTGCAAGTGCTGAAGACTGTGACATCCTTTGTTTACTGATAGGGCAAGAAATATTCCATTTCTCACAGGCTTGAGGGGCAGACAGTGAAAAAAAGTCAGAGAATCTCACTCGGCTTGTACTTTGGTTTACATATAGATAATATTTATACTTAACTGTGCTAATAGATGTTCTCAAGTCCAATCAACTTGTACTACTGCCCTCTATGTATCAATTTCATCAATATCATAAGATAAATGCCTATAGAATTGACTTAATCCATTTAAATAGGATAATGATTTTTAAAGGAAACATAATAGAAATATAACAACAAAACCTTTACCACTAAAGGCTGGGTCTCGAACAACCTAAATAAATGTTCCATTGTTAAAATATTGAAAGATGTAGTCAATAGAAATATCAACAAAAACGACAAATAATAAGGGTAGCAGAATGTTGAAATGTTCTATCTTTATCATTAAAGTGGCAGAGAATCATTTATTAGTAGGCACTGGGGGCAGAAGATGCCTGATTTTATATCTGTGTCATACTTGTGCAGTTGTTTCAACAAGTAACTTAAAGACAAAATGGAAAAACAAGGAGGTTTGTGCCTGAGATCATGTTGATGTGAAACCAGGGATGGCCACCTTGTGCCAGGTGAGTTAAGTTTACCTGGCAGGTAGACCGCAGAGCTCCTGGGAAGCAAGGGTTGGAATTTTTCTGCTGGGTGCCCCTTAGGTTCTGTGACTTGACTGAGTGACTGACTGTGAGTCATGTTTCGGGAAAGACCTGATCACAGGAAAAGGGTGGGAATAGAGTGCTTTGGGGAGCAGCTAACAACATTCATCACAGCTCACGGCCTGAATGAATTTTAAAGAAACAGGAAAACAAATGCTTCTTATGGAATCAGAGAATGTGAGGGCTGGACAGTCCCAGAAAATGAGGAACACCCATCCCATTTTCCAGATGAGAAAACAGAGGTCCAGCAAGGTGAAATCCCTCACCCAAGTTGCACCCGTCTCTCCTCCCCACTACGTGGTTCATGAAAGCAGGACTCTTCCTGTCTTGATCACTGCTGAACCCCAAAAAGGGCCAGGCATCTAGCAGCTGCTCCAAAAATTTGGGTTGACTGTAGGAACAATGCTATTTCTTTCTTTCTCACTCTTATTCAGGATTGTGCCAAGAACTCCCCAGGTTGCAATGTAATTCGATAAATGTAAATATTAATTGAGTTTTGTTGTGATGAGGACTTAGGCTTTGAAGGTAACAGACTTGGTTCAGATCTTGGTTCTGCCACTCCATAGCTGTTTGGCTTTGGGAAAATTACTAAACCTCTCTGAGATTATTTCCTCCTTTGTAAAGTGGGGATAAATCTATCTGAGCCAGCAGATCACCTGCATGAGAGATGTGCACTAAATATTGGTCTTTCTCACTCTCCTACGCCATCTCTCTGTTCTTCCCAGAGAAGCTGCACAGAAGGATATAGTACTTTTTAAAAATAGTTAACTAATTAATTAATTAATTTGTTTTTGGCTGCGTTGGGTCTTCGTTGCTATGCACAGGCTTTCTCTTGTTGCCGCAAGCGGGGGCTACTCTTTGTTGCGGTGCGCGGGCTTCTCATTGCGGTGGCTTCTCTTGCTAGCCTTAACCCCAATGCTAGCCTTAACCCTGGCTCTCACAACATGAATTCCTCTTCCCATATCTTATCCACTAATTAATATAAATGTCGGCATATTATTTCTATTAGCCATATCACACCTAGCCATTTATTCCATCCTCAGATCTGGATGAACTTCACATTCAGAATACTCACTCACTGGAGCTCTAGGAACAGTAGCACAGACAATCATCTCATATGAAGTAATGTAGCAGTTATTCTATTTTTAGTCTTACTGATAAATGGATCATTTACACTTTCAACAGTAATTATTACACAAGAACACCTATGAGTAATTTTCTCCTGACCCCTACCCAGAATTTGATTATCTCTGCAGTAGCAGAAATCCAGTGAAGCCCCACTTGATTTAACAGAAGTAGCATCAAAACCTGTATATGTCTTCAATGTAGAAAATGTAGCAGGCCCATTCACCCCGTCCCTCCTAGAGAATATGTCAATTTCCCTATCATAAACATTTCCACAGCAATCTATTTTTAGGAGCATTCGACAATCCCTAGGTGCCAGAATTATATACAGCCCAAGTCATCATTAAAACACATCTAACAATCTCCTTTCTATGAATTTGAGCCTCCTACCTACAATTTTGATATGATCAACGCATACATCTCTTATAAATTTTTTTTTTTTACGATTAACATTAACCCTATGTATATGAGAGTTTTCACTACTTGTCATCATACCAGGCAACCCACCACAAATTTAAGAAATATGTCTGACAAAAGAGTTACTTTGATAGAGTAAATCATAGAGGTTTCAATGCTCTTATTCCTGGAATTGAATTCTTCCTAATAATTTTACATTCTCCATGCTACCTACCACATTACACCACATGCTATATAGTAAAGTTCTCTAAGTAAGCTTCAGGCCCATACCCCCAAAATATTTTTGTATATCCTTCCTGTGCTGATAAACTCTCATTGTTTTTACCATCATTCTACTGACCGTTTTCTCAGGAAATATAATTGTATAACAAGCTCACACTGGTTAATGGTATCCCCATTCTAATAAAAAACATGAACCCATAAGCTACAGAAGCATCCAACAAATATTTCCTAAAACAGTCCACCACATCAATACTACTTATAATGGCTATTATCATTAATCTAATATACTCTGGTCAAAGAGCACCATGAATAACAAAAATCTTTAATCCAGCAGCATCCACCCTCATGACAATCGCCCTTGTCACAAAAGTAGGACTTTCCCCATTTCACTTCTGAGTGCCTGAAGTCACACAAGGCATCCCATGAACAGCAGACCTGATGCTATCAGCATGACAAAATTGCACCCCTATCAGTTTTATACCACATGTCACCATCCATCAACCTAAATATACTATTAATCATAGTGATATTATAAATCATAGCTGGAGGCTGAGGCAGACTTCGCCATACTCACCTGGAAAATATTACACCCTCCTCATCAATTGCCCATATAGGATGGATAACAGCTATTATAATGTATATTCAGATTATAACAATCCTAAACATACTAATTTATATCATAACAACACTATCTTCTTCTTATTTATGCCCAGATCATGTACTACAAGAGTATCATTATCACACACATGAGATAAAACACCTCCCATCACAATCATTTTCCTCACCATTATAGTATCATTAGGACATCGACCATCACTATCAGGGTTTCTACCCAAATGAATAATTATCCAAGAGATAACAAAAACGACAACATCATTCTACCAACACTAATAGCCATCATAGCAGGCCTCAGCATATATTTCTACTTGCAGCTAACATACTCCACATCACTAACTATATTCCTTTCATTAAACAACACAAACACAAACCAATTTGAACATACAAAGAAATAACCTTCCTATCATAACCAATCATAATACCCACACGATTACAACACACAACACCCATTCTATCGGTGCTGGACTAGGAATTTAGGTTAGTTCAGACCAAGAGCTTTCAAAACCCTAAACAAGTGAAATTTACTTAATTCCTAAAAATAAGGATTGCAAGACTTTATCCTACATCAATTGAATGTAAAGCAAACACTGTATTTAATCCAAATCTTTACGAGATTGATGAGTTTTAACCCCAGGAAACTTTAGTTAACAGGCGAATCCTCTAGTCAACTGGCTTCAGTCTACTTCTCCTTCATTTGAGAAAGAAAAAAAGAAAAAAAAAAAAAAAGGCAGGAAAATCACTGGCAGAATTGAAGCTGCTTCTCTGAAGTTACAATTCAATTTGTTGATTCACCACAGGGTTTGCCAGAAAGAGGGCTCAATCTCTGTCTTTAGATTTACAGTCTAATGCTAACTCAGTCATTTTACCTCTGTTCATACACTGCTGATTATTTTCAACAAATCACAAAGATATCGGCATTTTATATTTACTATTTGGTGCTTGAGCTGGAGTAGCAGGCAGCACCTTAATTGTATTAATCCAGGCTGAGCTATGCTGACCTGGACCGCTACTTGGAGATGCCCAAATCTGTAAGGTAGTCATAGCAGTCCCTGCACTTGTAATAATTGTCTTTATAGCTGTACCCGTTATGATTGCAGGCTTTGAAAACTGACTTGGGCCACTAATAACTCAGACACCTGAAGTAGCATTTCCCCCAATAAATCATATAAACTTTTGACTACTTCCCCCATCATTCTTACTCCTACTCATATCACCAATAGTAGAAGCTGGTTCTGGTACCAGTGGAACCGTGTATTCAGCTCTAGCCTGCAATCTGGCCCATGCAGGAGCCTCTGTCGACCTAACTGTTTTCTCCTTACATTTAGCAGGTGTCTCCTCAATTCTTGGTATTATTACTTTTATTACTATAGTCTTTAATACAAAAGCAGCAGTCATATCCCAATACCAAACACCATTATTTGTTTAATCTTCCCCAACTATAGCCATATTACTATAATTACCAATCTCAGTCCAAGCAGCCAGAATTGCCATGCTGTTAAGAGATAGAAATCTAAACACTACTTTCTTTGACCCTGCAGGAGGAGACCGAATCCTATACCAACACCTATTTTGATACTTTGCTCACCCTGAAGTCTGTATTCATGGCCTAACAGGGTTTGTTATAATCTCACATATCACTGCATACTATTTAGGACAAAAATTGCCTTTCAGCTATCTGGGAATAGTATGAGTCATGTCCACTGGTTTTTTAGGAGTTCTCTTGTGGGCCCATCATATGTTTACCATAGGGATAGCTGTGGACTCAGGAGCATACTTTGCATCAGCTACCGTAATTACTTCTATCCCTACAGGAGTAAAAGTATCTAGCTGATTAGCAACTCTTTATTTAATTTTTCTTTTTCTTTTCTTTTTTTTTTTTTTTTTTTGGCTGAGTTGGGTCTTGGTTGCTGCGCATGGGCTTTCTCTGGTTGCGCTGAGCGGCAGCTACTCTTCGTTGCGGTGTGCGGCCCTATCATTGCAGTGGCTTCTCTTGTTGCAGAGCACGGCCTCTAGGCACGTGGGCTTCAGTGGTTGTGGCTTGCGGGCTCTAGAGGACAGGCTCAGTAGTTGTGGCACACGGGCTTTTTGCTCCGCGGCATGCGGAATCTTCCCAGACAAGGGCTCGAACCCGTGTCCCCTGCATTGGCAGGCAAATTCTTAACCACTGTGTCACCAGGGAAGTCCCTGGTTAGCAACTGTTCACGGAGGTAATACTATATGACCTCCCACTATATTATGAGTTTTAGGCTTTAGTTTTTCTTTTTACAGTAGGTGGTTTGACAGGAATCATCTTAGCCAACTCATCCCCAGACATTGTCCTCCAGGATACATACTATGTAGTAGCACACTTCCATGACCTAATGTCCATGGGAGCAGTCTTCACTATTATAGGAGGCTTCCTACACTGATTCCCACTATTCTCAGGTTATACAGTTAACTCAGCATGAGCAAAAATTCACTTCACAAGTATATTTGTAGTAGTAAATATGACTTCCTGCAGCACTTTCGTGGCCTCTCAGGGATGTCACTACGTTAGTCTGAGTACCCTGAGGCACACACAACATGAAATATTTTGTCTTTAGGCTCATTCATCTCAGTAGCAGCAGTAATGCTAATAATCTTCATACTTTGAAAAGCACTTGTGTCTAAACAAGAAGTCTTAGCAGTGGAAATTGCTACTCCTAACCTAGAATGGTTACACGGATGTCCTCCACCATATCCTATGTTTCAAGATCCTACCTATGTAAATGTAAAATAAGGAAGGACTCAAGTCCTTTTCAACCAGTTTCAAGCCAACACCATAACAATTATGTCTTCCTCAATAAATGAGATAAAAGTAAAAAGTGATGTAGCTTTGTCAAAGTTAAATGATAGGCTAAAATCCTGTATATCACTAAGGCATATCAATTTCATCTAGGCTCTCAAGATACAACATCACCGATTATGGAAGAACTTTTACATTTTCTTCATCACACATTAATAGTGATTTTTAAAATAAGTTCTCTAGTCCTCTATATCATTTCACTAATATTGACATCTAAACTCATATGCATACAATAGATGCACAGGTAGAGAAAATGTGAACAATTTACTAGCTATTATTGTAATCTTAATTGCCCTATCATCATTGTGAATCCTTTACATGATACATGAAATCAATAACTCTTCCCAAACCATAAAATACTATGGGTCAGTAATGATACTGAAGCTACAAATACACAGATTATGAAGATTTAAATGTTGACTCCTCTGTAATCCCCACATCAGAGCTAAAACCAGGAGAATAATGACTAATAGAAGTCAACAACCGAGTAGTTAGGGATAGTCATTGAATATTAGTTTCATCTGAAATTGTTGTACACTCCGGAGTTGTTCCTTCTCAGGCCTAAAAAGAGCTGCTATCCCAGGACGCCTAACTTAAAGAATCCTAATATCAACAGGACCAGGCCTATGTTGTGGACAAGAGAGCTCGTTTTCCTGAGTTCAAAGACAGGACAGAGGGATATGGCTGAAGATATGGGGTGAATCTGGAGCCCATGGGGATGCACTCTCCAAGCTCCAGTATAGGAATGGGGCCTCTAGGGTCCCAGGCCACCCACCACGCCCTCTCGAGCAGGATCTGGGCAACATTCCCTGTCAGTGATGAGGCAGCCCTAGCACTTGTCACGCCCCGATGTCGTGTCCTATGTGGGCCCCATGCTCTTGGCACCACACCCCAAACTCTGCAGGTCCATGCTACAGGGTCCTTCATGCCTCAGGAGTAGAGACCACACAGCAAGCAGTTCCCTCCCCAACCAGCAGGAGGAGGGGAGGAGAGCAGGGGCACCAGCGGACTCTCACTCAGACAACAACACCCCAGCGGTGCCAGCGGGGACAGTGATGATGCAGATGAGGCACAGACCAAGAGATGGGACCAGAGGACCCAAAAGGCAGCTGGTCAGGTCCTGGCTCACCTGCACCCCGGACACCTTTGTCCCGCATACACCCCCTTCCTCATACACCCTCTCCTTAAATGCAGATTCTTCAGATGCAGACAGGCAGAGCTTCAGACTGAAAGTCAGCTCTTCCAAAATGACCCGTCAGCAAACACTGCAGGATTCCACTCCAGTGGGTGCCCTGGAGTCGACAACTCAGGGCCTGAAGTGGATATCGGTGCCAGGGGCAGTGGGAGGGAATGGGGAATGAGACTTTCATGGTTGTGGAATTTTGGTTTTGCAAGATGAAAAGTTCTAGGGATGGTGGTGATGGCTCCACGAGAAAGTGAATATATCTGATGCCTCAGAAACGTGCACTTAAAATGGTGATGATGGTAAAGGGTATGTGACGTGTGTTTTATTTCACTTAAAATAAATTCTTAAAATAATGTCTTGTTAATTGGGCTTCCATTTCGACTCCCCTTCATCACAAATGTCGGAGGCCCAGACACAGTCCCCTACCTTAGGGGCCATCACGGTACCCTCACAGAGCACGTGGGAGACCATTCTTAGGGGGGGCTAGTCTGTGCTCACCTGACCTCTGTCCAGGGGGACCCAGGCAGTGGTGACCCCCATAGATTAGACATATGATATGCTATAGTATTAATATGATACCACCAAGTGTTGTCACTCACCGGAACACAGAGCAGCAACCCACTCAAACATGCCTGACCTCATATGATTGTGACAAGATTAAGAGAAGAAAAGGAGCCACAGGTTCATCAGGACAACACCCTTAATGCAGAGGTTGGAAATCTCAAAGGGGACAGGACACACTGCAGGCAAAGAGCGCATATGCGGTCTCCCCATACATGTGATCCTGACGCATGCAGGTATGGTGAGACCCACACAGTCCCCGCACCCTATACCTGGGACCACACATCCACACTCACCAGGGTGACCCACCTCCCCAGACCCCTCCACCTGGGTCACATGTCCACAGTCCCAGGGTGACCTCACCTCCCCAGACCCTGCACCTGGGGTCACACGTCCCCTTGGTCAGGACACCATGGCTCTGCAGGGGGCTCCCCCAATGTGGAAACAAGCTGGGTCCCTGGGACCTCCTGGGATGGGAAAAAGTGTCAGGTGGGTCTCCTTTCCTCACACTTGTCCCAGAGGAGTCCTCCTCTTCTCACTTTGGTTCTGTGTGATTTTAACTGTTTTTAAAGCTTTCATACTAGAGTTGAACACACGACCCTGGTGCTGGCATGCTCAGTCCTTTCTCGTCTCACTTACACGTTGAGAAAACTCACAGGACAGCAGGGCTGAAAGCCGAGGGGCAGCTCTGGACTCTGCTGAGTAGGGACGGTAGACTGGAGGGAGAGCTCCGCAGCAGCCTCAGCTCTCACCCATCGGCCTTTTGCCCGATCTGCGTGCCCTGCAATCAATTCACCAGCTAAACCTGCTTCCCTATGCACCATGCACGTGCTGGTAAATTGGAATTATTGCCAGGTAGTCCTCCTGAGGATTCTCCATGAGCCCCAGGGAAGGTGAACCTTGCAGGGATTAAGACTAAGGCCCCGACCATAGCACTGACCCTTGGGAGGACCAGGTCACCACACTCAGAAGAGAGGCTGTTACGTAGACAAGCCCACCTCAGCTCCAGACCCCAGACATCTAAGCACTGACATTCAGATGCAGGCACGGAGCTTCCCAGTACTGAGGCCAGGCCGGGTCTCTACCCAGGTCCCCATAGTCCTAGCGTACACAGAACATGGTCAGGTCTAAATCTTCTTATTATAGACAACGCATGGTCAGCTCTAAACATAATCAGGAGACAGGACATGCAGAGGTCGAAGTCTGCCATGTAGACACAACTTGATCATGTTTAAACTAGCTTAGGGCTGATCTCATAGGAGGTACAGATCACACACATGGGTCTCTCATCTTTGGACACCCACATCAGGAAACTGAACAAAATCTTTGTCATTAAACATTTCAACAGGCAAAACAGAAATGTCCCCAGTTTCTCTGGCCACCTGATGGTCAGGATCCACGGGCGAGCCACGAACTTCTTAGCGTGCAGCCCAGTCTGCTGCCAGGACAGACAAGAAGTGGCCTGACTCCAGCCTCCCAGGCTTCCAGAAGGAGGCGGCCACACTGGAAGCCCAGGCAGGAGAGTCCTGCATGGTCCGGGCCAGGAGATCCGGTCTGTCCATTCGGCTGTCCGATTCCGGGCGGGGCGCTCAGGGCCGCTGAGAGCCCTGCACTCAGGTCCTGCTTCCCTGCAGCGTGTGCGTGTGCGTGTGCGTGTGCGTGTGTGTGTGTGTGTAGAGGGGGCGGTGGCTGACGGCTCCCATGGCTCCCGTCCCGGGCACCGCGCTGTCTTCGAGGGGAGGCACGGGGAGAGGTAGGGGCACAGAAGCCGTTGGAGAGGAGAACCCACCGCGGAACTCCTTGCACACTGGCTCGCCCCACCCGGAGACCCGCCTGCCCATCGTGGGCCGCATGTCGCCCCCCAGCCCCCCACCCCCGAGGGCTGGGTGCCTGCTCTTTCAACAGCACAGGGTCTCACATGAAGGAGACCCAGTGGGGACTGTCACCCCCCCCCACTCCTGATGCTGTGTTTGGGGAGAATGAACCCCCTTGACTGGGCGATGGGACCCTGTGTGGAAAGAGGTGGCGGCCCCATCCAAGTCGGGGCCAGGCTGAGAGATGGGAACACAGGAGCCAAGTGCAGGGCCTGGAGGCCAGGCCAACAGGAGGGGCACCCCCAGCCTTGGCCGGGCTCTCCAACGGTGACATTGTTGCTTTAGGGGACCTGGGGCAGGCGACTGAATGTAATGGGAGTCTAAACTGGACCCTGAATGGGGCTTAAAGAAGGTGTGAAGGATGTTACTGAGACAGTGACAGTCACTGGAAGACAAACTCTGTGTCAGGATATCCTGCTCCATCCATTTAAATCCCTGAGATCTGTGACCATTACGTGGCTACGCAGGATTGTTAGAGCAGCTGCGTGCGGATATATCTTGGGCACAATTCAGTCTGCAGCCAACTTGCAAGTGGTTCCAGCAAACACACAGGTGTGCGCACAGGCAGGCACAGCACACACACAAACATATGCACGTGCACAGCACAAATATATTCACACACTAGCATGAGAACACACATGCACGCATATGCCCATGCACACACTAATGTGTGCAAGTGCACATACCTATGCACATGCACAGCATATGTATGCAAACAGGCACATGCGCACGCATAGCACACACACAGGGAATAAAGTGAATCCGTAAAGCTTTAATTCCTGAACACAAGTGAAGCTGACATGTATTTTTCCCTTTTCTTAGCCTTGATGTTTTCCACAACAAAAAGTTTAAGAAAAAAGTTAATGGCAAATGACTTTTGATTCATAGGACTTTCTGATGTTATTCCACAAATATTATGACAGGAGAAATGAATGTAGATATTACATGTGTCCACTAATGGATGAATGGAGAAGAAAAACACGGTCCGTCAATACAAGGGGATGCTATTCAGCCTAAAAAGGAAGGCAATTCTGACACAGGCTGCAGCAGGGATGAACCTTGAGGGCATTATGCTCAGTGATGTAAGCTAGACACAAAAAAACAAACAGTGCTTGATCCACTCATACAAGGCCCCTAGAGCAGTCGGAAACATAGAGACATAAAGTAGGATGTTGAGTGCCAGGGGCTGAGGGAGGGACAATGGGGAGTGAGTGTTTAATGGGGACTGTTTCAATTTTGCAAGATGAAAAAGTTCTGGAGGATGATGGTGGTCAGGTTTGCACAACAGTGTGAATTACTTCTTGACCCTGAAATGTGCACTTAAAAATGGTTAAGATAGTAAATTTTGTGTTATGTATATCTGACCACAATTTTTAAAACTTTTTAAAAAAACAACAGGAAATAGTCCATGAATACCACAAGATGCACAACTTCACTAACAACAGAGGGATTAAAGCCATAAGAAAAATACTGTGCATACACCTACCAGAATGGCAGACATGAAAGACATAGTATCAAATATCAGCAGGATGTGGAGCAATGGAAAGCCTGGTACGCAATGGGGGGATGCAACCACTTCTGAAACAATCGGGCCTCAGATAGCGAAGTCCCTGCACAGAGACCCACAGTGCTCCTCCCAGTTGAACACAAACCCACCAGCCCTGCACCAGGACACACGGACATGGACTCGCAGCCACAGGAGCCAAACCTGAAAGAACCTGAAGGCCATCACAGGCGGATGCAGAAATGAACCATGCACGCCCCTATGAAGGAATATTCCACAGCAATGGAGTACATTTTGTTTAAAGGTAGTAAAACTAGGGCTTCCCTGGTGGCGCAGTGGTTGGGAATCTGCCTGCTAATGCAGGGGACACGGGTTCGTGCCCTGGTCTGGGAAGATCCCACATGCCACGGAGCAAGTAGGCCCGTGAGCCACAACTACTGAGCCTGCGCGTCTGGAGCCTGTGCTCCGCAACAAAAGAGGCCACAATAGTGAGAGGTCCGCGCACCGCGATGAAGAGTAGCCCCCGCTTGCCACAACTACAGGAAGCCCTAGCACAGAAAGGAAGACCCAACATAGTAATCAATCAATCAATAAATAAATCTTTAAAAAAAAATAAAGAGGACTATTAAAAAAAAAAAAAAAAGGTAGTAAAACTATAAAAATTATTTTTTGAAAAAAACTATATTTACAAGATGAAAGAATCTATAATTCTGGCACCTAGGGATTGTCGAATGCTCCTAAAAATAGATTGCTGTGGAAATGTTTATGATAGGGAAATTGACATATTCTCTAGGAGGGACGGGGTGAATGGGCCTGCTACGTTTTCTACACTGAAGACATATACAGGTTTTGATGCTACTTCTGTTAAATCAAGTGGGGCTTCATTGGATTTCTGCTACTGCGGAGATAATCAAATTCTGGGTAGGGGTCAGGAGAAAATTAGTCATAGGTGTTCTTGTGTAATAATTACTGTTGAAAGTGTAAATGATCCATTTATCCATAAGACTGAGAATAGAATAACTGCTACATTACTTCATATGAGATGATTGTCTGTGCTATTGTTCCTAGAGCTCCAGTGAGTGAGTATTTTGAATGTGAAGTTCATCCAGATCTGAGGATGGAATAAATGGCTAGGTGTGATATGGCTAATAGAAATAATATGCCTACATTTATACTAATTAGTGGATAAGATATGGGAAGAGGAATTCATGTTGTGAGAGCCAGGGTTAAGGCTAGCATTGGGGCAATAATATATAAATTGATGATGTTGATGGACATAGTGGTTCTTTAATAAGTAATTTGAATGCCTCAGCAATGGGTTGTAATCATCCATGGGGGCTGATGATTTTTGGCCCTTTCTGGATTTGTATATAGCCTAGGATTTTCCATTTAGTTAATATGAGGAATGCTATGGTGAATTAAATTGGGTAATTTGTGAAAGAATGTTGATTATAAACATATTCTTAGGAAGAGGACTTGAACCAGTGCAGAAAAAGTTTCAGTGTTACATAATTACCGGGCTCTGCCCGCGTAACGAACCCTGTTCTACAGTAGGGTATGTATAAATTAATTGAATGTAGATTATATCATCATTTAGTTTGAAGACATTTTGTAAAGTAAGCCGTATTGCTCTTGTCCTTTCTTTCATACTGGAAGAAATCTGCAATAGACAGAAACCAACCAGGATGACTCCAGTCTGAACTCAGATCACGTGAGACTTTAATCGTTGAACAAACAGACAATTAAGAGCAGTTATACCATTGAAATGTCGTGATCCAGCATCAAGGTCATAAACCATATTGCCCATATGAACTCCAGAATACAATTACACTGTTATCCCTAGTAAAACTTGTTCCATTGATCAGTGTTTTAGAAGAACAGGTGATAAAGCATTTTGACTAGCTGGCCTAAATTTTAATCACTCAGAAGTGGTTTTATTCTCCAAAAAATAAATGGCGCACGGGCTCAAGACACACCGGCTTCAGTCGTTGTGGCGTGCAGACTCAGTAGTTGTGGCCCACTGGCTTAGTTGTTCCGTGGCACGTGAGATCTTCCCGGGCCGGGGATCGAACCGGGTGCCCTGCATTGGCAGGCGAATTCTTAATCACTGCATCACCAGGGAAGTCCCCTTTTAATAAGTCCCCTTTTAAAGGGAGAATCGCAGTCTCCCTTTTAATATACCTTAAGCCCAAAGAATCCATGGAAAATGGTTACAGAAAATAAGA